>NC_040035.1:15140095-15258929 GCF_003713205.1 Coffea eugenioides | reverse complement strand
ATGTTATATTATGTGTGTAAAAATTTTCGTTGGAAAACATTAACGTTTGGTGGGTCAAATGAATTTTTCTCCTAGAAGTGGCAATCTGGAGATCTGTTCCGTATTGCACTGTCCAGCGTTGGCATTTTGGCTATAACTCTGTCCTCGGATGTCGAAATCATGTGCCGTCGGTGGCGTTTGAAACTAGACATTCCTAGCTTTAATTTGGTATAAAATGCACGTTCTGATTCCTTGTGAGAAAGCCGAACCAAATGTTTTAAGTTCGCTGTCCTGTTGCTCTGTTCGTCTGGAATGAAGTGTTCAGGCAGCAACTTGATGCCCGAATTTGAACCAGATGGGTGCCTAATTTGGGAATGAATTCTTCTGTGATGTTTTAGTACTATGAATGCATTTTCCAACGGCGTAAGCCATGCTCAATTTCGAGCTATATTGACTGAGTTGTGACTGAAACAAGTGGACTGCTCTGTTTTGGAAAACCCTAATGTTGGGACTGGTTTGGAACCAAATCTTGGAATGAACTTGTTAGTTGATGTTTTTGATATTAAACACTTACCAAAGATATTATGGGTGTATCTTAGACCCTTATTTCACAAATGAACCATGGTTGGATAACTTTCTTGGTTAGACGATTGGAAATTGGGAAATGCAAGTCAAAGGCAGTTTGCCTCAGGATTTTTCTTGAACCTTGGTTGGCTAATTAACTACCTTACCGAAAGTATTTTTCCCTGAAATTTGATAGAGTGGTACCTTTCATATGGGAGTAAAATACTGCCAATTTTGGTACCAATCCAAGTTCGTTTCGATACCGAATTAAATTTCTAGTGTTGGAGGTTCAAAACTGGAAATTCTTCTTCAGTCTTGAATCTTCCTCAACTTGGGGCTACTATATCTTGGTGCTCGAAACTCCATTTCTCAATCCGCTTGTATTTTTATACTCTTGGATTGTAACACTATTTGATTTCCAAATTTCAAAGGTTAGTTCAAAACAAGTGAATTTTACTGAATTTCCAAAATTGGCCAAAAACCAACCTTGAAACTGTCTTAGTATTCTACAGCTGTAACTTTGATCCAACTTTTGAATACCTTCCATTTGGAATCATGGGAAAGTGTCTTCTAGAAACTTGTAGTACTCGGAATGTAGTTTCCAATGGTATCAAGCTTTCCAATTTTGGACCTACGTAGTGCAAGATACGATTTTTCTAGAATTGACACCCAAAGCTAAAATTTGACAATTTCTTAGAAATGAGATTTTGGAAACTTGCCTTCTTTTCTCGATACCGATTGAACATTTTTAACTCGATTTCATGAAAAATGTTAGTCTCTTTCTTTAGACTTTAAAACTTTACTCTTGAGCCTCGATTATTAATAATTAAGGCCCAATTCATGAATTCCCTTTAGATTGTACAACCTTCTTTGATAAGTAGGAGTTCTAAGTGATAGTGTATAATAGTTAATGGTTGTTTACTCAGGCACTCGAGGGAATCTCCAAGGGGAACTCGGAGCGGACACCTAAAACGCTTGTTTGAAAACTACTCGCTTGTTTTGACTAGGTGAGTGTTCCATATAGGAATACGTAATTGAATAAGTCTAGGACACGCTTATTTCATGATTATTAAGTGCTATGTGTTAAGTATTTACCATACTCATGCCAATTTAAGGAATGTATACTTGCATTGTATATCTACATGAATTGGTTAAATCATTAACCATATCAAATGACCATATGAACTCGATACATGCTTAACTTGCTAGATTGTTTACTTAGTCTACTTGGTTTTGAAAAATGGAGTCGAGTGTGTACTTTATCGCACTCGTTCTCTTTTGAGATGAATAATTCATGTTTGAAAATACTCGAATAACATGACTTGGTATGCTAAGGTTGCATACGTCGTTGGAGTGAATCTCCTCGACTCTCACGTGGTAAAAATGGGATAACGGCCAATGATGGCCTATGCATATGACCAATGCTTGTCAATTAACCGTCAACCGTGAACAGTTAACCGTTAACCGTGAACCGTTTACCAACCCACATGACTACCTAATTACCTGACTATTTGCTCATATGATTTCTAATCTATATGATTATTCGATATCCGTGAATTATATGCTCCCATGAAATCAACTTGTATTGCTTACGTGCTTACGTGCTAAGTATCCACTTGATCACTTGATTATCATGAATCACATGTTATATGAAGTTGTCCATCATTGTTAGGCGAGTGTGTACTTTATCTCACTCGACCTACTCAAATGATGAATTTTACCTTTTGTCGAATTACTTGATTACTTGTGCATGTTGTAAGCTCTAAGCTGAACTTGGGCCCTGCCTCGGTTACTGACCTACTCGAGCCAGGATTGGGCTCGGTCGGGTAGGTTGGAACCCTGGACAACCGTTTCGGTATACTCGAGTATTACCACTGGAGGGATAAGGTGATGGCCAGTCAAACCGAGGGGATCCGGAAGTCATAAGGTGCAGATGACCGACAGAGTTCCACTGGAACACCGTATCCTACAGTATATGTTTACCTTGTATCATGATGATTGTTTCGTGCTAAAATGCCAACATGAAATCCCGAGCTATGCCTGTAATAAGCTCCAATCACTCGTGAACTATACATGCTAATGTCTCATACCATGATAAATGTCTCAAATTACCTGTACAATGATTATCACCTCATGATAACATGCCATTGTGTAACCTTCAACCATGCATATGATATGCCCAACTTATTTGATTTATTTGAACTGTTAGAGTGTCTTGGAACCTCACTGGGCTGTGTAGCTCATACCACGTTGTGGATTTCTTTTACAGGGTTCGAGACCAAGGGTGCTCGTGAGTAGTACTAGATTGTTTTCTTTTGAAGACTTTAAGTTATATTATAACGGATGGCTATAGTACCCCTTTCCATTGGGTTGTATTTAAGCTTGAAAGCTGCATAATTGTAAGTGTGAGATATTCGAAGTACTTTAATTATGTATTGAGGTTACTTAAAGTATTTCGAGCTTTTGAATGATCGATTGTAGTGAGTCCCGGCGAGAGCTGGGCAGGCGTCCCGCGGATACCCTTTGGTTCGCCTTAGGGAGAAGTGGGGGCGTCACAGTTGGTATCAGAGCTTAGGCTTCAGATCTTTGTAGTGTATCCTAGGCTTAAATGTTTAGGATGCCGGACTGTGGGACTGGTTTGAAAGTTAAAAGATTGCTTGTAGCAATGAAATTTAGAGCCAATTCACGTGGTCTCTACAAAGGAGCAAGATAGGACCAAGTGGTGTTATGGTCCTTACTATGTGATTGAGTAAAGGTTTAAGTGCCCTTCAAAAAATGTAAGCTGTGAATCATGAATGTTATAGGTTGTAAAACCTTTATCTTGATAATTGGAGGGAATTTGATATGTATGTTGGGTAGGAATCTCGAATGTGGTGATTTAGTCTTGGGACCGGCCGGCTCGAGTTGTGAATTACCTTATTTCGGATTCTTGTACCCGAGTACTTGAGAGTTGAGGGCAACCATAAGGACTTTATATCTCCATTTTTGGGGAATAAGAATGAATCGATATTTCATGTGAATGGTTGCAGGAAACCAATAATTGTTTGGTTAAGATGGTACAATAATTAAGAGTGGAAGATGGAAAATATTGTAACTCAAAAGATCCTTGTGTTGGGATTGAAATCGAGCATGTTAGGGAATGAGAATCGTCTAGTTCCAATAATCTAGTGAATCCCTACTTGTGATCTTTTATAGTGAGACGATGGGAGTAGAACTTAGAGTCTGCGCCTTGAAGATGAATGTACTTGTGATGATCACTTGTTTATTTTGCTATTGACTTTGACTTGGCATGAACTTTACTTGGCCATAACTTGTTTTATAATTTAATGAACTCTAGTTTGTGTTTACTTGCATAGTGATAATGTTATTTGTGTAAGTGACTTCATTCTCTTTAAATGTTGCTACTGGTATATGAGTATAGTTCAATTTTAACTAAGTGTGAGGGTTATGCATGTGCGTATAGATTAGTTGTGAACATGGAAACTAGAGGACAACGAAAGGGACGTCAACCTAGACAACCCCGAAATGAAAGAGTAGCTAATGGGTCCGGTATTGATCAAAACGTTGAGTCAAGTGTTGGGAGAGGAAATGACCAAATGGGACAAGTTTTAACTCGCATGACGGATATCCTGGAGCTCTTGGTAGCTCAACAAGGTCAAGGTGTTGGACAAGGAAACCAACGTGGAAACCAAGAGATAGGGGAGGATCGAGCTTTAGAGCGGTTTCAAAAATTTTTCCCGCCCAAGTTTGCTGGAGGACCTGATCCAGAGGTGGCTGAGAATTGGTTAGAGAATATAAGAAATATATTCGATGCCTTGGATTACACAGAGGAGAGACAAGTCACCTTTGCTGTATTTCAACTTGAAGGAGCAGCCCGAGCCTGGTGGAATGTTATAAGAAACAAGTGGGAAAGAGATCAAACCCTAAGGACTTGGATAAACTTTGTACGTGAATTTAATGAGAAATTTCTTCCTCCACTTGTCCAAGAAAAGAGAGAAGATGATTTTATAAAGCTTCGTCAAGGAACTTTGAGCGTAGCTGAGTATGAAACACGCTTTACAAAGTTATCTACATATGCCCCAGAATTGGTGGCTACTGAACGGAAGAGAATAAGAAGGTTTATCCAAGGATTAGATTTGGAAATCCAAGATGCCCTTGCTGCAGCACAGGTTGAAACATTTAGTGACGCTCTCGAAAAAGCGCAAAGGGTAGAAAGCACAAAATCTCAACTGAGAGCTCTCCAAGCAAGGAAAAGAGATGCATCTGATAGTACACTAGGAGGAAATGGACCACCACCCAAAGTTAGAAAAGAAGTGGATGGAGTAGGACTGTTATTTCCTGCACCACTCATGATAAAGGAACCAAAAGGAACTATGTCGCGAGGGACTTCAGTAGAACAGACACGATCAAAGAAAACCTCGCAAGCCAGTCAGGTCACAACACCTCGTCCGACTTGTGGATATTGTGGAAGGACGAATCACATTGAAGAAAACTGTTGGCTAAAGGGACGAAAGTGTATGGGGTGTGGGAGTACCAACCATAAAGTTCATGACTGTCCAAGGAGGTATCCACGAGAAACTACTGCTCCACAAGGAAATGGAACTGTCCCTCGACAAGTCAATGGAAGGAGAAACCGACCAATGGCATCAGAAAGAAAGCATAACATGAACACACCACATGGTTCAGAGTTGTCTGAGATTACAGAAGGTATGAATTTCGAGGACGAAATTCTTTTAAGGAGGGGAGGTTGTGAGGACTCGTAAAAACTATTATTTTTTTAGCCTAATTTGTGGCTTAATAAATTATTTAATTGGATATTTGCCTCGAGGAATATTTTCTAGTCTTATTAGACCTAAATACATGGTAATATAACTTCGTTATATTTTTAAAGTAACTCATTTCATGAATTAATTTCCTGGAGCGCGTTTAGTAAAAACAGTGAATAGTGCTTGAAGATTTTATCCGCTTGAGAGTACAATAAGTTTGGAATATTGGAGACATGTACAATGGACCTAAATTCGGTATTTTAATGTTTAAATACTCAAGTGATAGTTATTAGTACTATCGTTATAAGAATTTCCCGGAAGTTTCGCGTTATAGCGGTAAAATTGGCGGTACGCGTTTTCACACGCGCGACTTTATTTGAGGAACTTTAGACCCTTGTTTCGAGACAATTAAGAGTGAATAATGTTTATATTAACATGAGTGCATTAGAGGTTTAGTGCACTAGTGAACCAAACGCGCGAGAAAATCGAGCCTAAAAACGTGCCAAACGAGCCTTACAAGAGTTGACTTTGGAGCAATTTTTCACCACACATTTAATCTTCTTTGAGAAGCCAACTTAGATCAAAATCACACTCTCTCTTCCCTCTCCTCATGGCCGGCCAAAACACTCCCTCTCTCTAACTCATTTGCAACAAAAATTCTGCACACTAATCTCAACCAAAACTACCCCAAATCACCTCCAAATCACACCAAACTTGGAGACCACTTAGCAAACCTCTTGGAGGTTGGATTTAGCTAACAAAAGGCTGCATCTTCACGGGTTCTTGGAGCTTCAAGAGGGCCGAAATTTCTGATCTTGCACACCCAAGGAATAGGTAATGATCAACCCTTGGATTCTTGTCTTTTGGAATTTATATAGCAAGATTAAGCTCATGCATGCACTTAGTTAGCTTGTTTATGGTGAAAATGAAATGAGTGGGCTCTTGGTATTCCCACACTTGGGTTGTTGTTGCTGATTTAAGGATTAATGTTGGATTTAATGGTAGTTTAGTGGTTATAATGATGAGTTTATGGAGTGTTATTGTTGGAAACTCAAAGTAGAGGTCTTGGCAAGAATTTCCGAAAATGCCCCTGTTTTGTTCGGCCATAAGAAGGCCCATTTTTGGTGATCTATTGGCATGAACCTGATGTATATATGTTATATTATGTGTGTAAAAATTTTCGTTGGAAAACATTAACGTTTGGTGGGTCAAATGAATTTTTCTCCTAGAAGTGGCAATCTGGAAATCTGTTCCGTATTGCACTGTCCAGCGTTGGCATTTTGGCTATAACTCTGTCCTCGGATGTCGAAATCATGTGCCGTCGGTGGCGTTTGAAACTAGACATTCCTAGCTTTAATTTGGTATAAAATGCACGTTCTGATTCCTTGTGAGCAAGCCGAACCAAATGTTTTAAGTTCGCTGTCCTGTTGCTCTGTTCGTCTGGAATGAAGTGTTCAGGCAGCAACTTGATGCCCGAATTTGAACCAGATGGGTGCCGAATTTGGGAATGACTTCTTCTGTGATGTTTTAGTACTATGAATGTATTTTCCAACGGCGTTAGCCATGCTCAATTTCGAGCTATATTGACTGAGTTGTGACTGAAACAAGTGGACTGCTCTGTTTTGGAAAACCCTAATGTTGGGACTGGTTTGGAACCAAATCTTGGAATGAACTTGTTAGTTGATGTTTTTGATATTAAACACTTACCAAAGATATTATGGGTGTATCTTAGACCCTTATTTCACAAATGAACCATGGTTGGATAACTTTCTTGGTTAGACGATTGGAAATTGGGAAATGCAAGTCAAAGGCAGTTTGCCTTAGGATTTTTCTTGAACCTTGGTTGGCTAATTAACTACCTTACCGAAAGTATTTTTCCCTGAAATTTGATAGAGTGGTACCTTTCATATGGGAGTAAAATACTGCCAATTTTGGTACCAATCCAAGTTCGTTTCGATACCGAATTAAATTTCTAGTGTTGGAGGTTCAAAACTGGAAATTCTTCTTCAGTCTTGAATCTTCCTCAACTTGGGGCTACTATATCTTGGTGCTCGAAACTCCATTTCTCAATCCGCTTGTATTGTTATACTCTTGGATTGTAACACTATTTGATTTCCAAATTTCAAAGGTTAGTTCAAAACAAGTGAATTTTACTGAATTTCCAAAATTGGCCAAAAACCAACCTTGAAACTGTCTTAGTATTCTACAGCTGTAACTTTGATCCAACTTTTGAATACCTTCCATTTGGAATCATGGGAAAGTGTCTTCTAGAAACTTGTAGTACTCGGAATGTAGTTTCCAATGGTATCAAGCTTTCCAATTTTGGACCTACGTAGTGCAAGATACGATTTTTCTAGAATTGACACCCAAAGCTAAAATTTGACAATTTCTTAGAAATGAGATTTTGGAAACTTGCCTTCTTTTCTCGATACCGATTGAACATTTTGAACTCGATTTCATGAAAAATGTTAGTCTCTTTCTTTAGACTTTAAAACTTTACTCTTGAGCCTCGATTATTAATAATTAAGGCCCAATTCATGAATTCCCTTTAGATTGTACAACCTTCTTTGATAAGTAGGAGTTCTAAGTGATAGTGTATAATAGTTAATGGTTGTTTACTCAGGCACTCGAGGGAATCTCCAAGGGGAACTCGGAGCGGACACCTAAAACGCTTGTTTGAAAACTACTCGCTTGTTTTGACTAGGTGAGTGTTCCATATAGGAATACGTAATTGAATAAGTCTAGGACACGCTTATTTCATGATTATTAAGTGCTATGTGTTAAGTATTTACCATACTCATGCCTATTTAAGGAATGTATACTTGCATTGTATATCTACATGAATTGGTTAAATCATTAACCATATCAAATGACCATATGAACTCGATACATGCTTAACTTGCTAGATTGTTTACTTAGTCTACTTGGTTTTGAAAAATGGAGTCGAGTGTGTACTTTATCGCACTCGTTCTCTTTTGAGATGAATAATTCATGCTTGAAAATACTCGAATAACATGACTTGGTATGCTAAGGTTGCATACGTCGTTGGAGTGAATCTCCTCGACTCTCACGTGGTAAAAATGGGATAACGGCCAATGATGGCCTATGCATATGACCAATGCTTGTCAATTAACCGTCAACCGTGAACAGTTAACCGTTAACCGTGTGAACCGTTTACCAACCCACATGACTACCTGATTACCTGACTATTTGCTCATATGATTTCTAATCTATATGATTATTCGATATCCGTGAATTATATGCTCCCATGAAATCAACTTGTATTGCTTACGTGCTTACGTGCTAAGTGTCCACTTGATCACTTGATTATCATGAATCACATGTTATATGAAGTTGTCCATCATTGTTAGGCGAGTGTGTACTTTATCTCACTCGACCTACTCAAATGATGAATTTTACCTTTTGTCGAATTACTTGATTACTTGTGCATGTTGTAAGCTCTAAGCTGAACTTGGGCCCTGCCTCGGTTACTGACCTACTCGAGCCAGGACTGGGCTCGGTCGGGTAGGTTGGAACCCTGGACAACCGTTTCGGTATACTCGAGTATTACCACTGGAGGGATAAGGTGATGGCCAGTCAAACCGAGGGGATCCGGAAGTCATAAGGTGCAGATGACCGACAGAGTTCCACTGGAACACCGTATCCTACAGTATATGTTTACCTTGTATCATAATAATTGTTTCGTGCTAAAATGCCAACATGAAATCCTGAGCTATGCCTGTAATAAGCTCCAATCACTCGTGAACTATACATGCCAATGTCTCATACCATGATAAATGTCTCAAATTACCTGTACAATGATTATCACCTCATGATAACATGCCATTGTGTAACCTTGAACCATGCATATGATATGCCCAACTTATTTGATTTATTTGAACTGTTAGAGTGTCTTGGAACCTCACTGGGCTGTGTAGCTCATACCACGTTGTGGATTTCTTTTACAGGGTTCGAGACCAAGGGTGCTCGTGAGTAGTACTAGATTGTTTTCTTTTGAAGACTTTAAGTTATATTATAACGGATGGCTATAGTACCCCTTTTCCATTGGGTTGTATTTAAGCTTGAAAGCTGCATAATTGTAAGTGTGAGATATTCGAAGTACTTTAATTATGTATTGAGGTTACTTAAAGTATTTCGAGCTTTTGAATGATCGATTGTAGTGAGTCCCGGCGAGAGCTGGGCAGGCGTCCCGCGGATACCCTTTGGTTCGCCTTAGGGAGAAGTGGGGGCGTCACAGTTGGTATCAGAGCTTAGGCTTCAGATCTTTGTAGTGTATCCTAGGCTTAAATGTTTAGGATGCCGGACTGTGGGACTGGTTTGAAAGTTAAATGATTGCTTGTAGCAATGAAATTTAGAGCCAATTCACGTGGTCTCTACAAAGGAGCAAGATAGGACCAAGTGGTGTTATGGTCCTTACTATGTGATTGAGTAAAGGTTTAAGTGCCCTTCAAAAAAAAAAATGTAAGCTGTGAATCATGAATGTTATAGGTTGTAAAACCTTTATCTTGATAATTGGAGGGAATTTGATATGTATGTTGGGTAGGAATCTCGAATGTGGTGATTTAGTCTTGGGACCGGCCGGCTCGAGTTGTGAATTACCTTATTTCGGATTCTTGTACCCGAGTACTTGAGAGTTGAGGGCAACCATAAGGACTTTATATCTCCATTTTTGGGGAATAAGAATGAATCGATATTTCATGTGAATGGTTGCAGGAAACCAATAATTGTTTGGTTAAGATGGTACAATAATTAAGAGTGGAAGATGGAAAATATTGTAACTCAAAAGATCCTTGTGTTGGGATTGAAATCGAGCATGTTAGGGAATGAGAATCGTCTAGTTCCAATAATCTAGTGAATCCCTACTTGTGATCTTTTATAGTGAGACGATGGGAGTAGAACTTAGAGTCTGCGCCTTGAAGATGAATGTACTTGTGATGATCACTTGTTTATTTTGCTATTGACTTTGACTTGGCATGAACTTTACTTGGCCATAACTTGTTTTATAATTTAATGAACTCTAGTTTGTGTTTACTTGCATAGTGATAATGTTATTTGTGTAAGTGACTTCATTCTCTTTAAATGTTGCTACTGGTATATGAGTATAGTTCAATTTTAACTAAGTGTGAGGGTTATGCATGTGCGTATAGATTAGTTGTGAACATGGAAACTAGAGGACAACGAAAGGGACGTCAACCTAGACAACCCCGAAATGAAAGAGTAGCTAATGGGTCCGGTATTGATCAAAACGTTGAGTCAAGTGTTGGGAGAGGAAATGACCAAATGGGACAAGTTTTAACTCGCATGACGGATATCCTGGAGCTCTTGGTAGCTCAACAAGGTCAAGGTGTTGGACAAGGAAACCAACGTGGAAACCAAGAGATAGGGGAGGATCGAGCTTTAGAGCGGTTTCAAAAATTTTCCCCGCCCAAGTTTGCTGGAGGACCTGATCCAGAGGTGGCTGAGAATTGGTTAGAGAATATAAGAAATATATTCGATGCCTTGGATTACACAGAGGAGAGACAAGTCACCTTTGCTGTATTTCAACTTGAAGGAGCAGCCCGAGCCTGGTGGAATGTTATAAGAAACAAGTGGGAAAGAGATCAAACCCTAAGGACTTGGATAAACTTTGTACGTGAATTTAATGAGAAATTTCTTCCTCCACTTGTCCAAGAAAAGAGAGAAGATGATTTTATAAAGCTTCGTCAAGGAACTTTGAGCGTAGCTGAGTATGAAACACGCTTTACAAAGTTATCTACATATGCCCCAGAATTGGTGGCTACTGAACGGAAGAGAATAAGAAGGTTTATCCAAGGATTAGATTTGGAAATCCAAGATGCCCTTGCTGCAGCACAGGTTGAAACATTTAGTGACGCTCTCGAAAAAGCGCAAAGGGTAGAAAGCACAAAATCTCAACTGAGAGCTCTCCAAGCAAGGAAAAGAGATGCATCTGATAGTACACTAGGAGGAAATGGACCACCACCCAAAGTTAGAAAAGAAGTGGATGGAGTAGGACTGTTATTTCCTGCACCACTCATGATAAAGGAACCAAAAGGAACTATGTCGCGAGGGACTTCAGTAGAACAGACACGATCAAAGAAAACCTCGCAAGCCAGTCAGGTCACAACACCTCGTCCGACTTGTGGATATTGTGGAAGGACGAATCACATTGAAGAAAACTGTTGGCTAAAGGGACGAAAGTGTATGGGGTGTGGGAGTACCAACCATAAAGTTCATGACTGTCCAAGGAGGTATCCACGAGAAACTACTGCTCCACAAGGAAATGGAACTGTCCCTCGACAAGTCAATGGAAGGAGAAACCGACCAATGGCATCAGAAAGAAAGCATAACATGAACACACCACATGGTTCAGAGTTGTCTGAGATTACAGAAGGTATGAATTTCGAGGACGAAATTCTTTTAAGGAGGGGAGGTTGTGAGGACTCGTAAAAACTATTATTTTTTTAGCCTAATTTGTGGCTTAATAAATTATTTAATTGGATATTTGCCTCGAGGAATATTTTCTAGTCTTATTAGACCTAAATACATGGTAATATAACTTCGTTATATTTTTAAAGTAACTCATTTCACGAATTAATTTCCTGGAGCGCGTTTAGTAAAAACAGTGAATAGTGCTTGAAGATTTTATCCGCTTGAGAGTACAATAAGTTTGGAATATTGGAGACATGTACAATGGACCTAAATTCGGTATTTTAATGTTTAAATACTCAAGTGATAGTTATTAGTACTATCGTTATAAGAATTTCCCGGAAGTTTCGCGTTATAGCGGTAAAATTGGCGGTACGCGTTTTCACACGCGCGACTTTATTTGAGGAACTTTAGACCCTTGTTTCGAGACAATTAAGAGTGAATAATGTTTATATTAACATGAGTGCATTAGAGGTTTAGTGCACTAGTGAACCAAACGCGCGAGAAAATCGAGCCTAAAAACGTGCCAAACGAGCCTTACAAGAGTTGACTTTGGAGCAATTTTTCACCACACATTTAATCTTCTTTGAGAAGCCAACTTAGATCAAAATCACACTCTCTCTTCCCTCTCCTCATGGCCGGCCAAAACACTCCCTCTCTCTAACTCATTTGCAACAAAAATTCTGCACACTAATCTCAACCAAAACTACCCCAAATCACCTCCAAATCACACCAAACTTGGAGACCACTTAGCAAACCTCTTGGAGGTTGGATTTAGCTAACAAAAGGCTGCATCTTCACGGGTTCTTGGAGCTTCAAGAGGGCCGAAATTTCTGATCTTGCACACCCAAGGAATAGGTAATGATCAACCCTTGGATTCTTGTCTTTTGGAATTTATATAGCAAGATTAAGCTCATGCATGCACTTAGTTAGCTTGTTTATGGTGAAAATGAAATGAGTGGGCTCTTGGTATTCCCACACTTGGGTTGTTGTTGCTGATTTAAGGATTAATGTTGGATTTAATGGTAGTTTAGTGGTTATAATGATGAGTTTATGGAGTGTTATTGTTGGAAACTCAAAGTAGAGGTCTTGGCAAGAATTTCCGAAAATGCCCCTGTTTTGTTCGGCCATAAGAAGGCCCATTTTTGGTGATCTATTGGCATGAACCTGATGTATATATGTTATATTATGTGTGTAAAAATTTTCGTTGGAAAACATTAACGTTTGGTGGGTCAAATGAATTTTTCTCCTAGAAGTGGCAATCTGGAAATCTGTTCCGTATTGCACTGTCCAGCGTTGGCATTTTGGCTATAACTCTGTCCTCGGATGTCGAAATCATGTGCCGTTGGTGGCGTTTGAAACTAGACATTCCTATCTTTAATTTGGTATAAAATGCACGTTCTGATTCCTTGTGAGAAAGCCGAACCAAATGTTTTAAGTTCGCTGTCCTGTTGCTCTGTTCGTCTGGAATGAAGTGTTCAGGCAGCAACTTGAAGCCCGAATTTGAACCAGATGGGTGCCGAATTTGGGAATGACTTCTTCTGTGATGTTTTAGTACTATGAATGTATTTTCCAACGGCGTAAGCCATGCTCAATTTCGAGCTATATTGACTGAGTTGTGACTGAAACAAGTGGACTGCTCTGTTTTGGAAAACCCTAATGTTGGGACTGGTTTGGAACCAAATCTTGGAATGAACTTGTTAGTTGATGTTTTTGATATTAAACACTTACCAAAGATATTATGGGTGTATCTTAGACCCTTATTTCACAAATGAACCATGGTTGGATAACTTTCTTGGTTAGACGATTGGAAATTGGGAAATGCAAGTCAAAGGCAGTTTGCCTTAGGATTTTTCTTGAACCTTGGTTGGCTAATTAACTACCTTACCGAAAGTATTTTTCCCTGAAATTTGATAGAGTGGTACCTTTCATATGGGAGTAAAATACTGCCAATTTTGGGTCCAATCCAAGTTCGTTTCGATACCGAATTAAATTTCTAGTGTTGGAGGTTCAAAACTGGAAATTCTTCTTCAGTCTTGAATCTTCCTCAACTTGGGGCTACTATATCTTGGTGCTCGAAACTCCATTTCTCAATCGCTTGTATTGTTATACTCTTGGATTGTAACACTATTTGATTTCCAAATTTCAAAGGTTAGTTCAAAACAAGTGAATTTTACTGAATTTCCAAAATTGGCCAAAAACCAACCTTGAAACTGTCTTAGTATTCTACAGCTGTAACTTTGATCCAACTTTTGAATACCTTCCATTTGGAATCATGGGAAAGTGTCTTCTAGAAACTTGTAGTACTCGGAATGTAGTTTCCAATGGTATCAAGCTTTCCAATTTTGGACCTACGTAGTGCAAGATACGATTTTTCTAGAATTGACACCCAAAGCTAAAATTTGACAATTTCTTAGAAATGAGATTTTGGAAACTTGCCTTCTTTTCTCGATACCGATTGAACATTTTTAACTCGATTTCATGAAAAATGTTAGTCTCTTTCTTTAGACTTTAAAACTTTACTCTTGAGCCTCGATTATTAATAATTAAGGCCCAATTCATGAATTCCCTTTAGATTGTACAACCTTCTTTGATAAGTAGGAGTTCTAAGTGATAGTGTATAATAGTTAATGGTTGTTTACTCAGGCACTCGAGGGAATCTCCAAGGGGAACTCGGAGCGGACACCTAAAACGCTTGTTTGAAAACTACTCGCTTGTTTTGACTAGGTGAGTGTTCCATATAGGAATACGTAATTGAATAAGTCTAGGACACGCTTATTTCATGATTATTAAGTGCTATGTGTTAAGTATTTACCATACTCATGCCTATTTAAGGAATGTATACTTGCATTGTATATCTACATGAATTGGTTAAATCATTAACCATATCAAATGACCATATGAACTCGATACATGCTTAACTTGCTAGATTGTTTACTTAGTCTACTTGGTTTTGAAAAATGGAGTCGAGTGTGTACTTTATCGCACTCGTTCTCTTTTGAGATGAATAATTCATGCTTGAAAATACTCGAATAACATGACTTGGTATGCTAAGGTTGCATACGTCGTTGGAGTGAATCTCCTCGACTCTCACGTGGTAAAAATGGGATAACGGCCAATGATGGCCTATGCATATGACCAATGCTTGTCAATTAACCGTCAACCGTGAACAGTTAACCGTTAACCGTGAACCGTTTACCAACCCACATGACTACCTGATTACCTGACTATTTGCTCATATGATTTCTAATCTATATGATTATTCGATATCCGTGAATTATATGCTCCCATGAAATCAACTTGTATTGCTTACGTGCTTACGTGCTAAGTATCCACTTGATCACTTGATTATCATGAATCACATGTTATATGAAGTTGTCCATCATTGTTAGGCGAGTGTGTACTTTATCTCACTCGACCTACTCAAATGATGAATTTTACCTTTTGTCGAATTACTTGATTACTTGTGCATGTTGTAAGCTCTAAGCTGAACTTGGGCCCTGCCTCGGTTACTGACCTACTCGAGCCAGGACTGGGCTCGGTCGGGTAGGTTGGAACCCTGGACAACCGTTTCGGTATACTCGAGTATTACCACTGGAGGGATAAGGTGATGGCCAGTCAAACCGAGGGGATCCGGAAGTCATAAGGTGCAGATGACCGACAGAGTTCCACTGGAACACCGTATCCTACAGTATATGTTTACCTTGTATCATAATAATTGTTTCGTGCTAAAATGCCAACATGAAATCCTGAGCTATGCCTGTAATAAGCTCCAATCACTCGTGAACTATACATGCCAATGTCTCATACCATGATAAATGTCTCAAATTACCTGTACAATGATTATCACCTCATGATAACATGCCATTGTGTAACCTTGAACCATGCATATGATATGCCCAACTTATTTGATTTATTTGAACTGTTAGAGTGTCTTGGAACCTCACTGGGCTGTGTAGCTCATACCACGTTGTGGATTTCTTTTACAGGGTTCGAGACCAAGGGTGCTCGTGAGTAGTACTAGATTGTTTTCTTTTGAAGACTTTAAGTTATATTATAACGGATGGCTATAGTACCCCTTTCCATTGGGTTGTATTTAAGCTTGAAAGCTGCATAATTGTAAGTGTGAGATATTCGAAGTACTTTAATTATGTATTGAGGTTACTTAAAGTATTTCGAGCTTTTGAATGATCGATTGTAGTGAGTCCCGGCGAGAGCTGGGCAGGCGTCCCGCGGATACCCTTTGGTTCGCCTTAGGGAGAAGTGGGGGCGTCACAGTAGTACTCGAGTATACCGAAACGGTTGTCCAGGGTTCCAACCTATCCGACCGAGCCCAGTCCTGGCTCGAGTAGGTCAGTAACCGAGGCAGGGCCCAAGTTCAGCTTAGAGCTTACAGCATGCACAGTTAACCAAGTAATTCGACAAAAGGTAAAATTCATCATTTGAGTAGGTCGAGTGAGGTAAAGTACACACTCGCCTATCAATGATGGACAACTTCATATAACATGTGATTCATGATAATCTAGTAATCAAGTGGATACTTAACACGTAAGCACGTAAGCAATACAAATTGATTTCATGGAAGCATGTAATATTCGAATATACCCTTAGGAAATTGGGAGCAGTATACTTGCGTATACCCTCAGGAAATTGGTCGAGGGATTCACCCAGCGACATTTCCGTAGTTGGATTCAGAAGTCGAGGGATTCACCCAACGACGCAACTACATTTTGATTCACGGATTCAGGAGAAAAATGTTTCACGCAAGTCACCACTCGAACGGCTAGTGCGATAAAGTACGCACTGCTCACTTCGATGGATCTAAACTAGTTTTGCAATTTATCACATATTGAGTCAAGAAAGCACTTTAATCAGGTAAGCATAGAACAGGCAGGGACACTCACTTTACAAAACCAAGTAGGCTAAGCAAATAATCTAGCAAATTAAACATGTATCGAGTTCATATAGTCATTTGATATGGTTAACCAATTAACCAATTCCGGTTGGTATACAATGCAAGTATTCATTATTTATATATAGACATGAGTATGGTAAAAAAAAACTTAACACTTAATAGTCATGAAATGAGCATGTCCTAGACTTATTCAACTACGTATTCCTATATGGAACACTCACCTAGCAACAAGAGCAATAGGTTAAATTTGAAGTTCAAACGTTCTCTGTCGGATCCTCTTCAAGGGAGCAAATGAAGATATTTTGGCCCCAAAACAGTTTAAAAAGAGAAGGAAACAGGCGGTCAAAGTTGGTGGCCGCCTGTGCCACGTCACAATCCGACCGAAATCTGGTCGGATTTCTGGCCGGATTCCTGGCCAGATTCGGGCCAGAGGCGAAACTATTTTTTTTCAAAAAAGCTCAAGCAATCCGGCCAAGATCTGGCCGGATTTGCGGCTGGATTTGGCCCTTTCCATTTTTTCAAAAATGTTTTTCCTCTTTCCGAATTCGATTGCCGCGCTCAACCGTACTTCGAACACATACACACATATACATATCTCACACACAAAGACACGTAACAACAAGGCCTTTCTTTGTTTAAAATGATTAGTTAACAAATTTTCACTTTAAAAGGGAAAAGGAGAATAAACAATAGGCCACGAAAATGTGAAAATTCCAGGGTTCTCACATCAAGAGTTCCACAACAAACCCTAGAAAAGCCCCAATTTTGAAACCCTAAAACTGAAATTTTCCGCACAAACCTGAAATTTTCTGCAAACAATCATATCCAACATATACAAGCTCCATTTCACGCCATAACAAGCCATCATTCCATGACTAAACAATAATTATCATACAAAATCAGAAATTTCACCAATAAATCAGAAATTTAACAAACTCTACTTAAAACCATAAAATCTTCCACAAAATAACATTTTTAGCCACTAAAAACTACTAATCTACCCTTAATAAGAACAAAGAGGAAATTTCTTAGCAACTCACCTTATAAACTCAAGAAAGATAGCAACTTAGCACCTCCTCTTCTAAAACCACTCTACCACCTTCTTTAATCCTACCTTGCAAAGGATTTTTATGGTGTAATTTGAAGTTTTAATGGTTGGATCACAAGATATGAGCAAGAAATGGATTAGACAAGTTGAAAGTCTCTCTCTTCTTTCCTCTCAAGAAGCTCGGCCAAGAAAGATGAAAATGAAGATGATTTTGGGTCAATTTTGATATTTGGTAAAGGTAAAGTAAGACGGTCAAAGTCCAAGTTGAATAAGAAAGTGACATATGGCACCTTTTGGGTTTAAACTTATCCTTTTGCCTCTCCAAAATTAAACCATCTAAGTAACCTCTAATTACCTCTTAACACCTAGTAAATTAATCCCTATATACAAAACTCAACCTTATTGGCCGAATTTATCGCACTTAATGCATTAGCGGGTCCCATATTTACTACACACTCCGAATATCTCTTGAACGAACTTATACTAGAAAAAATGATTTAAAAACTATATTTACTCATAAAAATTATTTAGAAAATTTTCATAATAAAGAAAATATAGAAAATGGGTGCAAATAAATAAAATAATGGCTAGAAAATAAGAAAATTTCGGGTTCTCACACTCTCTCCCCCTTAAAAAAATTGTCCTCGAAATTTCTTACCGTGATTCATAAATAGACCAGGGTATTTCTTTTGCATCTCCTCTTCCACCTCCCAGGTCGCCTCCTCTACCCCGTGATTTTTTCACAAGATCTTCACCAAAGGAATTTGTTTATTTCTCAGCTCCTTAACTTTTCGGTCGAGTAGCTGTACAGGTTTGTCCTCATAAGTGAGTGATTCATCTATCTCAATCTCCTCCAATTGTAAGATGTGAGTTGGATCGGGGTAATACTTTTTGAGCATCGGGACATGAAAGACGTCATGAATTCAGGATAAACTTGGCGGCAACTCGAGTCAGTACGCCACTTTCCCAACTCGTTGAAGAATCGTATAAGGTCCTACGAACCGAGGTTGAAGTTTCTTTCCTCTACCCGCAGTGACACTTCGTAGTAGCGTGATTTTAAGGAAAACATGGTCTCCAACTTTGAACTCCAAATCTTTCCTTCGGTTGTCCGCGTAGCTCTTTTGTCAGCTTTGAGCTGTTTGGAGTTTTTGACGTATTAACTTAACCTTTTCTCGTGCATCCTCCATCCAAGGAATAGTTGTTGGATCCAGAACCTTTCTTTCCCCTACTTCATCCCAATAAATTGATGAGCGACACTTTCGTCCGTAGAGGGTTTCATACGGTGCCATTTGAATGGACGAATGGTAACTATTATTGTAGGCAAACTCCACTAAGGTCATGTGTTGGCCCCAACTACCCCCAAAATCTAAGATGCAAGTCCTCAAGGGTCTGAATGGTTCGCTCAGATTGTCCATCCGTTTGGGGGTGATAAGTGGTACTAAGGTTGAGTTTGGTCCCCAAGGTTTCTTGAAACTTTTGCCAAAATCTAGACACAAAATAAGGATCTCTATCCGAAACGATACTCACAGGGACTCTGTGTAGTCTTACAATCTCATCCATATACAACTGAGCCAATTTATCCATGGAATGTTTCATGTTTACCGATAAGAAATGGGCCGATTTGGTTAACCGATCGACGATCACCCAAACGGCATCATGTTCTCGTTGTGTTCGTGGCAAACCTGAAACGAAGTCCATTGTTACGTTTTCCTACTTCCATTCGGGTATCTCAAGGGGTTGTAAAAATCCAGATGGTTTTTGATGTTCTGCCTTAACTTGCTGACAGATGAGACAAGTTTGCACGTATTGGGCAATTTCCTTGTTCATGTTGTCCCACCAATAGGCCCCTTTCAATCCTGATACATCTTACTACTACCCGGATGGATTGTATACTTTGACCGATGAGCTTTCTCCAAGATTTCCCTTTTCAATACTTCATCTTTGGGCACCACCACTCGATTTCGATACTTCAAAACTCCCTCGGGACTTAGATTGAAATCAGACGTTTCTCCCTTTTTCACTTTTTCCCCCCACTTTCGTACCATCGAATCTTCCATCTGGGCCTCTTTAATTCTCTCCAGTAAAGTGGATGTCACTCTAATGTTACCAAAAATCACCTTCTTATTGCCAAGACAAAGGTTCCATTCACTAATTGATGTTAACAAGTCCCACTCCTTAATCATTAATCCCACAACTTGAGCTTTTCGACTTAAGGCATCGGCCACCACGTTAGCTTTTGCCAGATGATAGTTGATGGTGCAATCGTAGTCCTCCAGAAATTCCATCCATCACAGCTGCCTCATGTTCAATTCCTTTTGCGAGAAGAGGTATCTGAGGCTCTTATGGTCAGAGTAAACCTCGAAAGTTACCCCGTATAGATAGTGTCTCCACTTCTTCAGAGCAAAAATGACTGCAGCTAACTCTAAGTCGTGGGTTGGGTAGTTCTGCTCATGAGTTTTCAATTTCCTAGAGGCAAAAGATATCACATTCTTGTTTTGCATCAGCACACACCCAAACCTTCCCTCGAGGCATCAGTATAAACAATAAAGCTATCTATTCCGTTAGGTAAATCTAGTATGGGCGCCATGGTTAATCTTCTCTTCAATTCTTGGAAACTAGCTTCACACCTAATATCCCACACAAAACAACTATTTTTCTTCGTCAGGTCGGTTAAAAGGCCGGCAAGTCTAGAAAAGTCCTTAATAAAATGCCTATAATACCCAACCAACCCTAGAAAGCTACGAACCTCAGTGGGGTTTTCTGGCTTCTTCCATTCAGCCACTGCTCTACTTTCACCGGGTTAATAGAGATACCTTCTTGTGAAATTACATGCCCAAAGAAAGAAATCTTCTCCAGCCAAAACCCACACTTACTAAATTTTGCGTACAATTGATGTTCTCTTAGGGTTTGTAAGACAATTCATAGGTGCTGCTTATGCTCTTCTCGGGTTTTTGAATAAACCAAAATGTCATCGATAAACACAATGACAAATCGGTCCAGGTAGGGTTTAAAAATTCTATGCATCAAATCCATAAAAGCAGCAGGGGCATTGGTTAGTCCAAAGGGCATGATTGCGAATTCAAAATGCCCGTATCTAGAATTAAAGGCAATTTTTTGTACGTCCTCCTTCCTAATCAACAATTGATAGTATCTGTGATACCCCGACTTTTAGGATAATGTTTTTGTTTAGTCTCAAAGAGGATATTACGATTTCTTTATTTTATTTTTGTTTTAAAACATTATTTTATTTTAAAGACTAGAAACCCTACTTGTACTTTAAAACCCTAGTTTACTCGTGACTAACAGGTTGTGTTTAAATCCCTCATATTTGACTCAAAACCCTAATTTTATTCTATGGAATTGTAAAATTCATCACATTTTTCTTAAAATTCCCTTTTATTTGAAATACATTACCTTATTATAGCTATACTACTTATTTACATCCTCAAGGGTTAGAATAAAGAATAGAATTAGGAGTTTTACCCTTAGTTTTATAGTTCGGGTAAATTAGAGTTTTCACATATTTTGGTAATGTGATTAAGTGTGGAGGTTTGTGTACTAAATTTAGTAATTAAGAGTGAGTTTTAGATGAGAAATAATATGAGATTAGAAGTGAGAATAATAATTTAGTGAATTATAAGTAAAAATCCTAGTACGTGCGAGTTAAGGAAAAACGGGTAGAACCGACGTGCACCGTTTGTTACCGAGTGAGTGCACCACGTGAACACCACTTTATTACCTTAATACCCTTGCTATTAATTGAGTCAAATCAGCCCCAAAATATCTGATAAAGCAGCCGAAAAGTTGGACAAAAAACAAGAGAGAGAAAAGAAAATTTTGACCACCAATCAAATTGTGACATGTGTTAAACTTTGACCAAGCCTTTTTCTTGCTTTCTTATCTTTCCTTGGGCTGCATTTCTTCTTCATTTCTGCACATTTGGCCGTGAGAGTGAGGAGAGAAAAGGAGAGAAAGAAACACTTCATTCCATCTTGATTTCTTGCTCAATCTTGCAAACTAACCGATAGATTCACCAAATAATCCATGGAAGTTGCTTAGGAAGGTGGATTGCTATCTTGGAGTGGAGGGTTTTGGTGGTTCAAGCTTCCTAGAGGCTGTTGTGCTTCTCCAATCCTAGGTAAGGAAGGTATTAGTTCATGGTTGTACTACTTAATGGTTTAAAAGTGAAAGTTATTGTTTGTTGGGTAGATCTCATGGTTTAGTAGTAGATTTGGTCAATTCCAGCTTTGTAGTGTAAAATTTCAGCTTTGGGTTTGAATGATTTTCTTCTTATACTTACTGTATGGATGGTATATGATGTATATAAGCTTGTATATGAGGTTGTAGTGCTGGTTTCAAGCTTAAAATGAGAGTTATACCTTGAATGGAGCAAATTTCCAGAATATCAGTTTCTTATGGTTCAGTTCTGTCCGTTTCTGTTTGAGTATGTTAAAGACCGAACCAGCCTTAGCCCAAAACATGAAAGTTGTATAGAATGATATTTTATGGTTGCCTACAAAATTTCAGCCCAATCCGACCTCCGTAACCCATGAAAAGACCGAAATACCCCTGACTCTCATAGGTTTAGTCCAATGGACAATTTTGATATTTCGCAACACTAACCGTGTCTGTTCACCATGATCCGTACTGATTTAGCATTTGGCTAAAACATGAAAGTTGTAGTGTTATGTCTTAACTTTCCAACGCCCCTAGAATCACCTTTATTGGACTTCGGTAGCCTGAGTTATTGTCATTTACGTATAGTACGGTTAAGTAGCCCGAGTGTGAGATTCAAGTTCTGTAATTTGAAATTTTGACCTAGCTACACTATGAACTGGACTGAGTGGTCTTCATAAAAGTTGTAGCTATCTGCCTTAGCTTCGAAATGGTATGAATTTCACCCTAATCCGATAAGCGTAGCTCCGGTTGTGTCTGTCACGTAAAATAACGTCAAATCTGCCTTTTGTTTCCTAACTTCAACTTCATTTCCGCACATGTTCTTAGCTTGATTTTGTACTTGTATGACCTTGAGCCTATTGGACGGCTAATGAAATGAGATTATGTTGTGTGTAACTTTAGGTTTGATTGAGGAAAAGAATGAAGTCATAAATGGCTGGAAAATAGGTAAATACAAAGGGCGTGCTGCCCAAATTTACGCTCGAGAACTAGGTAGATATGCTTGCGACTTGAGTAAGGTTTGAGAGCGAATACCACTTGAACCATCTAGGATATTGCACCTTCTTTTATCGAGGTATATAAGTTAGAACTTGGCCGACCTTGTACCCTTGGAAAAATGAAATTTATGACTAATAGATATACTTTTCTCCATTTCGTCGACCCAAATGGTATTTCAAAGTATAATTGTTTCCAAGTTTCAAAGTCTTAAGAGCGAGCATGCATTTCTTAGAATTTGATAAGTATCTTGAATACTACTCAAACGAGTTGCATTTACTTGATTTTGTTGAAGCGAAACTCCTATGTTTCGAACTCTAGGAAATTTTACATTCGTAAATGATATTTTATCGCAGATTTGGACTCCAACCAAGGAGTTGGACCTGAATGTGTTTTTGAGAGGCACTAGACTTTTGGTGAGTGTTTCCAAATATCTGGTTGAACTTGACACTTGTTTTAATACTTGATCCATGAAAATACATGATACGAGATTTGTTGATCGGGTAAGGGTGTACTTTATCGCACTTGCCCTAATATGATATCTACTTGTTTATTGTTGCAATTAACTTGATATACTTGTACTTGATTTGTAAGTGTGGAGCGGCAGTATGTACCACACTCTGTCCGAGTGGGAGGTGCCTCTCATTCCCGTCTCCATACTTTTAGTTTAATTCAGTCGATTGGAGTGTTACCTCATCGACTGTTGGGGACCCCAAACCCCACTGGCTAGTTAATCGAGTCGAGCCGGCAAGGGCTTGGTCGATTAGATAACGAACCATGGGTAGTTAGTTGTGACAGCCCCACCTTCCCCTAAGGTGAACCAAAGGGGTTAGCGGACTGCCTGCCCAGCTCTCGCCAGGACTAACGAGCAGTTACACACGATCTAAAACGTTTCGGGAAAGTAAAAGCGCGCTCGAACAAGCCACAAGAACCAAAATAAAAAAAAAATGAAAATCGAAGCCGCTGATGAACAGTACCGGCCATGTCAGAATCCGGAGTTCAACCAAACATCAATCCAACATATATACATCGAAATTTAACATTTACAAGCCAAAGCGGTACCAAAATATCCAACAAGTTCATACATGTGCAATTAGCCCAATACAAACCAACCATTGGTTGAAACAAAACACTTAGGGTTTTCACCCTCAAGGAGCTATTCAAAATATACATTTACATGAGCTCAACTTGACAACCAACTAGCACAACCTTTCCCAAAATAGTCATTTTTCCTGTAAGGAAAACAAATGGAACGGAGTGAGCTAAAGCTCAGTGAGCAACTATCACATAATCAACAAAGATCACTTAACCTTAAACTTTCATCTCAAGTACGCAATTAAGAAATAAAACAAGTCGGTAAAAGGATACGGACGGCTCTCAAGAGCCCATTTCCACGCTTACATTCTTGATCCAACCTCATTGACCCTCCGTCAATGTTTAAGAATACCCGACCGTAGACCTCACTTCACTTCCATTCCTTCCACCCAACATACCCCAACCGGGCCCGCACTCCAAGCAGTAGCTTTAGGTGATACTCGAGTACACCGGAACCAAGGGTCTCATTACCACAAGATTCCCATTTCAGTCCCCGTGGCTAGTCAATTTTCACGACCAAGCCCTCGCTGGCTCGATTCAAGTGACTACCAACGGGGTCGAGCTCAGTAGTACAGTAGGGCCGTTGGATACTCGTCCAACCGACACCCAAACAGTTTCCCATGAATGGAATTCAATATCTCATATAGCAAGTGCAGTATTACAGTGAAACGGTAAACAGTCATTAACAAGATAAAAAGGATGAGGGCGGTCAAGTACACCCTCACCTTAATCATTTCCAATAGCCAAACAAGCCTTCAAGGCATCACAATCACATATAGCAAAGCCACATTATAAACATTCAAGTGAGTAGTATACTCACCAATCAAGTAGGTGATGTTTCATGCACCGTCGTTAAAAGGACGTCGTGAACCCCCGTCACGTCCTAAAACATACAAACAAATACAATGAGACTCGATAACGAGTCATAAAGCAATGCCAATCACAACCCCAATAGGGTTTCATAAGCATATACAAGCATCATAGGTAACCAGAAATTTCAGAAATGTAACTAACTTGGCCCTGAAAAAAAAACAGTTTTGTCCTCAGTTTGCGGTAATGGCACAGATTATACTACGCTTATCGGATGAGGGTGTAAGACCCACCGTTTCGAAGCTAAGAAACAGGGATACAACAATGTAGAAGGTCACTCAGTCCAATTCCCAGCACAACTAGGTCAAATATGCAAGATACCAAACCAGGACCACAATAACAGGTTCACAAACTACATTCTGCTGTAATCAGTACAACTCAGTCTATACAGGTCCAAATTCAGAAATTCCAAAGGTATATGATATCTAGGACATCAAGATACATTTCATCAGAAGACCTCAACAACCAAATCCAAAACAATTCCAGTCAAAACAACCAATTTCAGACGCAGTTCTCACATTCGGAAGAATCCAGAACACCAATAGTAATTTCGGCTTATCTCATTATAAACTACTCCGATTGACCTGAAATTTTACAGACACCTCTAACACATCAATACCTACAACTTTCATGTTTTAAGTTAAGGCCAATTCGGCCTATAACAATGAGATACAAAACCGGCCAGAATTGGGGATATAAAACCCTAACTTTCTCAAATTCCTTCCAAACCAGAAATTGGTTACAATTATCTATCATATACACCTACTAGAGTCATTAAACATCAATTCCCATCATCAAGGATAGCCACAACATCACATTCATATTAAACCAGAAAATTCATCAATAAATTGAAAACTTCACCAATTCATCTCAAATCAAGAAATAAACCACAAAATTCATCACTTTAACTACCACTAGGCACTAATTAAGCTTCATTAAGTGAAGGAGAAAGTTCAATCACCACTCACCTAGTAAACAAGAGAGGAGGAGTTGCTTGCCCTCTTAGCTTCCCAAAACACTTCACCAAACCACTTACCAACACCTAAAGAAGAGATTTTATGGAGTAGAAACAAGATCAAATGGTTGGATGATTACACTCAAGCAAGATGGAAGCAAGAATCTTGGAGAGTTTTTCTTTCTTCTTGGCTCAAGGTGGCCGGCCACAATGAAGAGAACAAGAGTGAATTTTTGGTGATTTTTGAGATATTTATTCAATGGGTAAGAAAGGTCAAAAGGTGAATAGTTGTCCAACAAGTGTAACCAACCACAAAGTGACACTTGTCACTCCATAAAAGCATCTCAACCTCTACTTATCTCTTAACACCCGATAAATTTCACTCAGTATCCGGAACTTAACCTTATTGGCCGAATTTTTCAACTTTTCGCACTAGTGGGTCCCACGCCCGTTATGTGACGGCCCCACCTCCCCCTAAGGCGAACCAGAGGGTTCGCCTTAGGGGGAGGTGGGGCCGTCACAGTTGGTATCAGAGCTTAGGTTTCAGATCTCTGTAGTGTATCCTAGGCTTGAAGTTTAGGATGCCGGACTGCGGGTTTGGTTTGCAATATTCATGATTCTTGCGGGATATCTCGACTTGATTGGTACAAGATGGAATGTCGAGGACGACATTCTTTTAAGGAGGGGAGATTGTGATGCCCCGAAAAAAAAATGAGTTTGAGAACCCGGAAATTTTCTAATTTTCTAGGGTTTATTTTATTTAATCGCCCGTTTTTTTTTCTACATTTTCTTTATTAGAAAAATTCCCAGATAAAGTTTATGAGCAAAAATAGTTTTAAAATGATTTTCTAATATCGGTTAGTTTTTGAGAAATTAAGGATATATATATCGGACGTGGGACCCACGAGTGCGAAAGTTCGGAAAAATTCGGCCAATAAGGTTATGTTTCGGTTACGGGTTGAAATTTATCGGATGTTAAGAGATAAGTAGAGGAGGTGAAGTGATTGATGTGAGAGGAAAAGAAAGGGATAGGAATGCATTGAATGGAGTGACAAGTGTCACTCTTCCATTGGTTGAAGCCTAAGACAACTATTCACCTTTTTGACCTTTCTTTACCATTTGATTAAATATCACAAAATTACCACAAAAATCACCATTTCTTTCTCTATGTTGGCCGGCCACCTTGAGCTCAAGAAGGAAGAAACCTCTTCAAACTTTGAGCTAGGATCTAGTGCAAACCATCCAAACCAATTGCTGAAATTTGTTTCTACTCCATAAAATCCTTCCATTTGGTGTTAGTAAGTGATTTTGTGGAAGTGTTCAAGGAAGTTAAGGTGTCCATTAACTCCTCTTCTCTTGTTTACTAGGTAAGTGGTGATTGACCTTCTTCCTACACTTAATGATGTTTAATTTGTGCCTAGTGGTGGCTAAAGTGCTGAAATTTGTGGCTTATTTCTTGGTTTGAGATGAATTGGTGACGTTTTCAATTTATTGATGAATTTTCTGGTTTAATGTGATCATGATGTTGTGGTTATTTATGATGGTTGGTAATGAGGGGTAATGACTCTAGTAGGTGTAAATGATTGGTAATTGCAACCAATTTTGGGTTTGGAAGGAATTTGAGAAAGTTAGGGTTTCATAACCCCTTTTCTGTCCGGTTTTGTATCATATGGTTAGAGGCCGAATTGGCCTTTGATTAAAACATGAAAGTTGTAGGTATTGATGTGTTTGAGGTTCCTGTAAAATTGTAGGTCATTTGGAGTAGTGTAGAGTGATAAATGTCGAATTTACTATTGCTGTTCTGGGTTCATCAGGATGGCCGAACTGCGCCTGTAATCGGCTGTTTTGACTGGAATTGCTTTGGATTTGGTGGTTTAGGTCTTCTGATGAAATGTAGCTTGATGTCCTAGCTATCATATGCCTTTGGAATTTCTGCATTCGGACCTGTATAGACTGAGTTGGACTAATTACAGCATAGTGTAATTTGTAAACCTGCAATTAAGGTTCTGGTTTGGTATTTTGCATATTTGACCTAGTTGTGCTAGGATTTGGACTGAGTGGCCTTCTACATTGTTGTAGCCCTGTCTTTTAGCTTCGAAATGGTGGGTCTTGTACCTTCATCCGACAATCGTAGCGCCTTTGATACCATTACCGCAAAATGACGTCAAAACTATTTTTCTGGTTTGAGCTAAACTTTCATTTCCGGACTTTTCCCTAGCTGGACTTGTACTAGTACTACTTGGAGCTTGCTGAATGGCTATTGGATGAACTTGTTGTTGTGTGTGTACCTTTGGGACTGATTTGAGGAAGTAATGAAGCCATGATGGCTGGAAAAGTTAACAAATTCAGGGGAAGTGCTGTCCGAACTTTGAAGGAACTCGTTTGCATTGAGTTTATGATTTAAGACTTGGATTTGAGCAAGGCAATGATATTTGATGGATGATTTCTGAGCCATGGAGGTGAGTGACCTCAAACTATTTCTAAAATTATTTATGAACCGTTTCTTGCATTATTTATTTTTGAACTGTTTCCAAATTTAATGTTGGAACTGTTTTCTTACATATCATGCGTGCTTGCATATCAGTGTCTTGTTATTATTGATTTTGCTTTCAATGATTGTTAAAACGAGTTTTCTAGGCGAGTGTGTACTTTATCGCACTCGACCTAAATAAATATGAAATTTTCAATGATTAATGATTAAATGCTACTTGCGCATGAATGTAAGCCTTTTGGGCTGAACTGGCCATTGCCCCTTGTTACCAGTCGTCTCGAGCCAGAAGTGGACTCGGTCGGGCGATTAGGGACCTGGGTGAACGTTTGGTATACTCGAGTATTACCTTTGTAGGTTGGTGGAGGTTGGTGGAAAATAATGAAATTTCAAATGAAGGACAAGAAAACGAATGTATCCTTTGCACGAATGTTACTATCGCTTTCCATTGTACATGTTTCTTGAATTATTGATACTCCATATTTAATGTTTTGTAAATGTTGAAATTGTTTCTGGACTTATCATTTGATTTGAATTGAACATCATTGAAATGAACTATGGTTAAACCGATTTGATTACTGATTTTACTGGTTACTAGCTGAGCTTCTAGCTCACCCCAAAAAATGTTTTATTCCCCTCCACAGGGCTCAAGGCGAAGGAAGGGCTTGTAGCGTTTATTCATGGATTATCTCATGTATGGATTGAACTTGGATTTCCTTTTGTGTAATCATTCATATTGGGATTGTATTGAACGTTTAGAACGTTTAGAATTGATTGGATGTGTAATAGTCTAGTTTTGGACTTTTGGACTTCCTCCTGTATACTAATTGTGATCAAGGATCAGAGTGGCGCTGCGGAAGCGTGGACGCTTCGCTTTTGATATGTAAAGATTGGGAACCTTTGATGTATATTTGATATATATATCTTGAAATTCAATTGAGGATTGTAGTGAACGACTGAGTCCCGGCGAGAGCTGGGCAGGCGGCCCGCCGAACCCTCTGGTTCGCCTCAGGGGGAGGTGGGGCTGTGACACGTTATATATCCGTAATTTTTCAAAAACTATCCAATACTAGAAAAATCATCTAAAAACTATAATTACTCATAAAATTCACCAGGAAAATTTTTTAAGCCAGAAAATGCAGAAAACATGCCATTAAAGGGGAAAAACCCTAGGAAAATTATTAGGGAAAATACGGGTTCTCACATTAGTAATGTCGAGTGGAGTGATATCTCCTCGACTAATCGGTATACTCGAGTATTACCACCCGTGTTTATTGAGGATTTTGGGCCCAACAGGGGGTTTGAATGGTGGACAGAGAGTAGTGTAAGTGGTGTTCTACTGGATTGGTTACTTACTTGAAGGTTGACGGAGTGTCAACTATTACTTGATCAAGCTCTGGTGATGCAATGGGAATTTGGCTCCTGAGAGCCATCCGTAACCTTATACTTTGGAGTGATTATTGTTTATTGGATTATTGTTTCTTTTGAAAAAATTTTATACTCGCTCATTTTGAGATTGCTATTTGAAGTGTTATTGCTCACTTTTATGAACTCTTCATGCTCGTTACTTTGTTACATGTGACTTGCACTTTTAAATAAGGGTTAACTTGCTATTTGGAACCTCACTGGGCTTTTAACTCATTCCACGCCATTTGTTTTCCTTACAGGGGTACTAACGAGGCGTGAGACGTGTACAGACTAGCGTAGTCTAGTTATTTTCAATTTTGTAATTGTACTCGCACTAGTCGCTCGATTAGGGTTAAATGTACTGAGAACTTAAATCTTTTGATGTATTTGGGACTGTATGGATGGTTGAGATAGAAATGAATGTATTCGTATGTTCCAAATTTGGGAACCGTTATTTCGTTTATTATTGAGGTTGCACCTTATTTTAATTGATGTGAGTGAGTGAGTCCTGGCGAGAGCTGGGCAAGCGGTCCGCCGAACCCTTTGGTTCGCCTTAGGGTGAGATGGGGCTGTCACAGTATCCCTGTCGGAGGTCCAACTTTGAAAAGACTACTACTCCTTGCAATTGGTCAAACAATTCATCAATATGGGGCAGTGGATATTTATTCTTAACCGTTACATTATTCAACCCCCGGTAGTCTATACACATCTGCAAACTCCCATCATTTTTCTTCACAAACAACACAAGGGCTTCCCAAAGAGATCCACTCTCTCGAATAAACTCTCGTTCCAATAGGTCTTGTAACTGTAACTTTAACTCCCTAAGTTCAGCAGGGGCCATTCGATATGGGGTCTTAGAGATAGGTGATGTTCCTAGTAACAAATCAATTTTGAATTCTATCTCTTTCTCCGGAGGTAGGGTTACTAATTCATCAGGAAATACGTCTGGATATTCCTTCACCACGTGAACATCTTCTACCTTCAGTTTATTTGTGGGGGTATTGATTAGAAAGGCTAAGAACCCTTGCGCCCCTCTACTCAGCAATTTTCTAGCCCAAATACCTGAGATCAAGGCAGATGAGGCTAACCTACCCCTTATGTCTAACCTTAAGGTCGCCTCCCCGGGAATACGAAATTCTACTACTTTTCTCTTACAATCGAGTTGAGCGTTATACCGAGATAACCAATCCATGCCAAGAATTACATCATACCCCTTAATGGACAAGCTTATTAAGTCCCCTAACAATTTCCTTTCTCCTACCCAAACTTCACAATTCTTATAAACCATACTAGTGAGCAAACGGTGTTCCCCCGTAGGAGTACTAATTTCTAGATCATAAGGTAAACTAGCAGGTTTTATATCAATTCCACACATGAAATCGGGATTGACAAATGAATGAGTGGCACCTGGATCTACTAAAACTTTCATAAATCGGTGGAATACAGGGATCGTACCTTCTACGACCTCAGAAGAGTCAAGGACCTGTTGTGGCTCTAGCGAGTACACTCGAGCTGACACTTTAGGTTTGGTCCCTTCCACCTTAGCTGGTCCAGAATTGGTTCTCGTCGGTTGCTGGCTTCCCTTTCCGTCTCGTGGCAGAATCGGACAATTGGCTATTTGGTGGTCTGCACTCCCACAATGCAAACACTTTCTTTCTTTCCTCCAGCAATTATCCTCCGTGTGGTTTGGCTTTCCATAATACCCGCAGGGACCGCGAAATGCAGAAACCGAACCTCCTTGGAAACCTCCCCTTTGGCCTCGCCCAAATTGGCCACCTCTTGACGGGGCCCCTCTTGACGCTCCCGGCAGTCTTCCTCCTCCAGTTCCCCTTCCAAACTTGGGAGGGGTACTCTTATCTCCCTGCCCTGAGCTATTGCTAGGAAATCCTCGCATCTCTGCTTGGAAATTTCTCACTTGTAGCCTGGCACTTTCCACTCGTTGAGCCTTCTCCACGGCCTCACTAAAAGCATTAATTTGAGTTACAGCCAGGTCCTTCTGGATCTGCACATTCAGGCCCTGAACAAAACGTCTTATTCTTCGTTGTTCGGTCACAATTAATTCGGGGGCAAATTTGGACAATCGAGTGAATTAGCTCTCATACTCGGCTACGGTCTGGGTCCCCTGGCGGAGCCGAATAAACCCATCTTCTTTTCGTTCTTGAATCAGATGAGGGAAAAACTTAGCGTTGAACTCCCTCATGAAATTCACCCACGTCCTTAGCGTCTGTTCTCTTTCCCATTTTTATTTTATTACGTTCCACCAAGAACGGGCTGCCCCTTCTAGTTGAAAAACAACAAAAGTCACCTACCTCTCTTCCATGTAGTGCAGGGCAACAAATATGTCCACCATCTTTTCCAACCATCTTTCGCCCACATCCGGATCTGCCCCTTCATTAAACTTTGGTGGAGAAAATTTAGAAAATTTCTGAAATCTTTCGAGGGCCCTATCCTCGCTCTTCACGTAATTACCAGGGTTCCCAGGGTTTCCGGGTTGGGGATTAGGGTTTTGACTCTGATGCTCCATGACATGAGCCAACAAATCGGTCATTCGTTGGATGACTGCGGTTACTTGAACATTCGGGTTGACCCTAGGTTTAGGATGCAGTTCAAGTGTTGGTTCTTGATTACCCCCTTCATTTGAGGGTTGCCTAATTCCGCGATCATGACCTCGTCCACTACAGGTTCCCTCCATCGAAAATTAACTAATCTAGGGCCGAAGAATAAATATAACATTAAAGATAGATGTAAGCATAAACCAGGAACAAGAAATACTCACAAATCAAACACATATATACACATAACACAACCATATCAAACAAGTTACACAGTAACAGCCAGCCAGATACAAACAAAAGAAATTCCATGAGATAACGGAGTCATCAAAAGTGCTATGTACAAAGCTAACTAGTCCATACCTACAAAAGCAACTAGCTAAAAGTTCGTCCCCTAACCTACTCCTCCCATGGCTATATCCCCATGGAGCTCTTCAATCCGATCTGCTTGCATCCTCATGATGTCCTTCAGTCTAAGCATCTCGGTGTGATCCCTGGCGGTGGCACGTCTAAGTCTCCTTCTTTCATCTAGTACCGCCACAACCACATGGTCAGCATAAGAGTAATTCTGCCAACGCCTACAGCGACGGGTCCGACTAGCAGTATACCAAAGCCGGATCGGACTTCCCGGCCTCTCTTGGTAATCGATGACTCGTGGGCACCTTCGAGGTGGCTCACCTCCGCCCTCTCTACTGGTTCCAGTCATAACCTACAAGGATAGCAAAGGTTAACATCTTAGACAAGGTAGTCACACTTAACGACACCTTAACACAAACCCCACAAGTTCGAAGAAACACAATTCTAACTCGCCCAAGTCACTTCTAACCTAGGCTCTGATACCAACTGTGATAGCCCCACCTTCCCCTAAGGTGTACCAAAGGGGTCAGCGAACTGCCTGTCCAGCTGTCGTTAGGACTACTAAGACGGTTATACACAACTCAAATCATTCCGGAATACAACAGCGCGCTTAAACAAAGCAATAATCATGAAACGAAAAAATAAAAATCGAAACAGAAAGTGAATAGTGACTGCCACGTCACAATCCGGCCGGTTTCTGGCCCTATTGGAGGCAGTAGCTGAAATCCAACGAATTCAAAAATCCCTGTCAATCCGGCCGGCAATCTGGCCAATAACTGGCCGGATTCCCTAGCAGAATTTCCCGCCAAAATTTTTTCTTTCTTCTTCGTTCAAATTTCGAACCTGTCCGAAACCCAACCGAATGCAATTAACTTCATATAACCCTAGAAAATGAACATTTACAAACTAAACATAACACATGAACATGATTACACACTTTTATATACCACATTCGTACATTTACAAATCAAAAGGGAATCAATTGAATCAAGGTACATTTAGGGTTTCCAACCACTGAGGAGCTATACAAAAATATCTAGACTAGCTCAACTCATTCTTAAAAAATCATAGGTCCAAAAGGTTGTTCCCTGTAAGGAAAACAAAATTAACAGAGTGAGTTTTCGCCCAATGAGGTGCCATCACTCAAGCATTCAAGGAGCACATAAACACAATGACACTCAATTCGAATACGCTCATCAAGTGAGCAAAACTAACGCAACAAATGAGAGTAAAGGGATATGGACAGCTCTCAAGAGCCCTTTTCCTTTATTGCCATACTTGATCTCACCTCATTGACTCTCGGTCAATGTATAAAGATTAACCATAACCGTAGACTCCACTTTACTCCGATTTTCGTTCGCCACACATACCCCTTACCGGGCCCGAACACCAAGCAGAACAGAAATGGTAATACTCGAGTATACCGGAATCAAGAGTCTCATACCCAAAGATTCCTCAAAACAGTCCCTATGGCTTTTCAATTTTCCTCGACCAAGTCCTTACTGGCTCGAGTCAATTGACTTCCAATGAAGTTGAGCACAGAGGTAACAGTAAAGGTCGTTGGATACACATCCAAACAACATCAGTTCAAGTATAATCAAGAGAGTAAACAATTAAATAAGCCGTAGAGTACGAGAGCAATCAAGTACACCCTCGTCTCATCTAGCATAAGCAGTAAGCACAAACAGTCCAATCACAGATGTCAAGTACCATAAAGCCATGAAATAACAATCACGTAAGTAGTACACTCACTACTTCAAACAAAGAAATTTCACAAGTTTTCACACGACGTATGCCTTGGATCACCGGCATGCCCTATAACAATCAAGATAACACAATGAGACTCGAACACGAGTCATAAACCCAATCAATTAACTACTAATGCAAGGCCAAAATAGACTTGGAACGAAAATAAGAAACACTTGGTGCCAAAGGTGTAGACAACCCCCAAAGTCACTCATTTCCACTCAAAGCAAGCCGAAACCAAGAAATCGCATAGACTTAAAAGTTGGACAGCATTTCCCCTAAAATTTCAGATTTCCATCCTACAAATAACCATTTATATTCATCCAACACAACCACAATTACAATTACAATTCATAAGCCATTCAATACACCTTATTAGGGTTACAATACCCTTTAATCTTAGCCAATCAAGAGTTCCACAACAAACCCTAGAAAAGCCCCAATTTTGAAACCCTAAAACTGAAATTTTCCGCACAAACCTGAAATTTTTCGTAAACAATCATATCCAACATATACAAGCTCCATTTCATGCCATAACAAGCCATCATTCCATGACTAAACAATAATTATCATACAAAATAAAAAATTTCACCAATAAATCAGAAATTTAACAAACTCTACTTAAAACCATAAAGTCTTCCACAAAATAACATTTTTAGCCACTAAAAACTACTAATCTACCCTTATTAAGAACAAAGAGGAAATTTCTTAGCAACTCACCTTATAAACTCAAGAAAGATAGCAACTTAGCATCTCCTCTTCTAAAACCACTCCACCACCTTCTTTAATCCTACCTTGCAAAGAATTTTTATGATGTAATTTGAAGTTTTAATGGTTGGATCACAAGATATGAGCAAGAAATGGATTAGACAAGTTGAAAGTCTCTCTCTTCTTTCCTCTCAAGAAGCTCGGCCAAGAAGGATGAAAATGAAGATGATTTTGGGTCAATTTTGATATTTGATAAAGGTAAAGTAAGATGGTCAAAGTCCAAGTTGAATAAGAAAGTGTCACATGGCATCTTTTGGGTTTAAACTTATCCTATTGGCCGAATTTATCGCACTTAATGCACTAGCGGGTCCCACGTTTACTACACACTCCGAATATCTCTTGAACTAACTTATACTAGAAAAAATGATTTAAAAACTATATTTACTCATAAAAATTATTTAGAAATTTTTCATAATAAAAAAAATATAGAAAATGGGTGCAAATAAATAAAATAATAGTTAGAAAATAAGAAAATTTCGGGTTCTCACAAACCGTATAGCTATCCTTCCCATTTGATAAATCCAACACTGGAGCCATGGTCAATTGCTTCTTAAGCTCTTGGAAACTAGTTTCACACTTAGAATCCCAAATATATTTTCCTTGTTTCTTTGTCAAATTCGTTAGGGGTCCCGTAATTCTTGAGAAATTCTTTATGAACCGACGGTGATACCCCGCTAGACCCAAAAAGTTTCGAACCTCAGTAAGATTCTCCGGCCGTTTCCATTTGGCAACAGCTTCAACCTTAGCCGGATCTACAGTAAGTCCATCTTTTGAGATTATATGGCCTAGAAACGACACCTTCTCCAGCTAGAATTCACACTTACTGAACTTAGCAAACAACTGGTGCTTTCTCAGGATTTGCAATACTATTCTCAAGTGTTGCTCATGCTCCTCCTTTGTCTTAGAATACACCAGAATATCATCAATAAATACTACTACAAATCGATCCAAATAAGGGTTAAACACCCGATGCATTAAATCCATGAATGCCGCTAGGGCATTGGTTAAGCCAAAAGGCATCACTGTAAACTCGTAATGCCCATATCGAGTATTAAAGGCAGTTTTTGGCACGTCCTCCTTCCTAATTCTCAATTGATAATATCATTGTCGGAGATCTAATTTAGAAAATACCACAACCCCTTATAGCTGGTCAAATAACTCATCAATGTGGGCAAAGGATATTTATTCTTAATGGTCACTGCATTCAACCCTCGATAATCAATACACAAGCTCAAACTTCCATCCTTCTTCGTGACAAAAAGCATTGGAGCGCCCCCAAGGTTCTCATGTATAAATCCCCGTTCTAGCATGTCTTGAAATTGTAATTTTAACTCCTTAAGTTTAGTGGGCGCCATTCGATAAGGGGTTTTTGAGATGGGAGTAGTTTCAGGTGCTAGATCAATCTTAAACTCGATTTCTCTGTTGGGTGGTAATGACATCAATTCATCCGGGAATACATCTGGATATTCACTTATTACTGGCATATCTTCTAGTTTCATCTTCTCACCTGGGGTGTTTACCAGAAAGACTAGATAACCCCGTGCCCCATTACTTAGCAATTTTCTAACCCTAATTCCTGAAATAAAGGCAGATGATGCTAAAACACCCCTCACATCTAGTTTTAAGGTCACCTCACCGGGTATGCAGAACTCAACCACCTTTGTGCGACAATTTACCTGAGCATGATAGCGAGCTATCCAATCCATCCCTATAATAACGTCATACCCCTTAATGGCTAGACTTAGAAGGTCAACTACCAATTTCCGCTCACCAACCCAAATGTCACAGTTTCTATATACCTCATTAGCAAGTAAAGATTTGTTACCCGTAGGTATCCTTACTTCTAAGTCATATGGTAGGCTCTCGACTTTCACATCAATTCCATACATAAATGTGGGGTTGACAAAAGAATGCGTTGCACCAGGGTCTATCAAAATCTTCGCCAAACGATGAAAAACAGGAATCGTACCTTCCACTACCTCCGATGGCTTAGGTACCGACTGTTGATTTAAGGCGTACACTCTGGCTGGCACCTTTGGTCTGGTCCCTCCTACATTGGTTGGATTACGGTTTGATTTGCCAGCTGGCTGGGCATCACTAATCAATGGACAATTGGCAATTTGGTGCTCAGTACTTTCACACCATAAGCATTTTCGAGCCTTTTGCCAGCAATTATCCTCAGTGTGATTGGATTTCCCACAGTACCCACAAGACACTCGAGCGGTGGATGTCTGGCCTCCCTCACCTGTCTCAAGTAATCATCAATTTAGCAACTGCCCGAAGAAACAGCCACGAGGGAATAGTGTTCAACAAGTGGATAGAACCAAACCGAAACAAGCTACTGAAAGAGGGAGCAGACCAAAAGTCACGGGTATATGCCTTGGACAAGAAACAGACTCCGGAGTCATCTAAGAAGATGGAAGGTAAAAATTTTAAGGACGAAATTTTCTTAAGGGGGAGAGAGTGTGAGGACTCGTAAAATTCTTCTTATTTTCTTAAAATACCCTTTTATTTTGATTAAATTACTTTATAATATCTTTACTACTCATTTACTCCCTCAATAGTTACAATAAATCATAGAAACAAGGGTTGTACCTTTAGTTTTATAATTAGTGTTAATTAAGGTTTTCGCGTATTTTGGCCGTGTGATCACTTGGTGAGTTGTGTGTACTAAATTTGGTGGATAAGAATGAGTATTAGGTAAGGAAAAGTGTGGGATTAGAAGTGATAATAATAAACTAGTGAACCATAAGTAAAACATAAGTACGTGCGAGTTAAGAAAAAACGGCTCGAACCAACGTGCACCGTTTGCTACCGAGTGAGTACACCACTTGAACACTACTTTATTACTTTAATCACCTTGCTTTTATTTCAGCTAATCACCCATAAAATATCCTATAAAGAAGCCACCATTTTTGACAAAAGGAAAGGAAAGAAAATAAAAAAAAAAGGAAAGGAAATCTTGGCTTGACAAGTCTCAAGGATCCAACCAACTTTGACCAAATTAATTTCCTATCTTCTTATCTTTCTCTTGGCTTCATTTCTTCTCCATTTCCTTCACCTTGGCCAAAATTCTAGGGAAAGAAAAGAGAGAAAAACTTCCAAAAATTCCATCTTGATAGCTTGCTTGATTCTTGAGAAAAGTAAAGTGAAACCTGAATCCACTCCGATTAATCTTTGGAGAAACTTGGAGGTGAGCTTGGTGCAACTTTTGGAGGAAGAAAGTCCTTGTATCACAACTTATTTTAGAGGTTTTGAGGTATTATACTAGAAACCTCTCTTTTTCTTTCTTATTTTGCAATTGAAGCAATACATGGCTTGATAGTGATGGATTTTATGGAAGATTTCATGGTCTTGCTTATTAGCTTAAAATTTTCAGCTAGGGTTTGTAATTTTCAGTTGTGATTAAGGTTGTTTATCTAGTATATGATGTTTATGAGCTTGGATAGGAACTTGGGGTAATGATTAAAGGCATGAGTGTTAGTTTTAAGCATTGAAACATCAAATTTCCAGCATTAATGATGAATCTGCCCTGTTTCTGACCTACATATTCGTCCATGTTAGATGCCGAATCTGTAACAGCCCCACTTTCCCCTAAGGCGAACCAAAGGGGTTAGCGGACTGCCTGCCCAGCTCTCGCCAGGACTACGGATCAGATTAGAGCTATCTATTGCGATCCGGAACTTACAAACGAGTGTAAACAGGTCAAAATGGTAAAAAACCCAAAATAAAGAAAATGAAATCCGGAGTCGGTCATGAATAGTAACCGATCCGTCAAAACCCAACCGAAAGAGCACGCAAACATTCACATCTGAACTTTAGCGATTACAATCCAAAAGGACATACAAAAGTTTTCAAAAGTTAATACATATACACGGTTTGCCAAATCAAAAGAGAAAACGCCCCAAAAGTACACTTAGGGTTTTAATATATGAGCTATACAAAAGATATGTTCAACTCGCTCAATGTGGCAGTCATTTGTCAAATCCAGACCAAAAGGGCAAAATTTTCCTGTAAGGAAAACAAAAGGAACAGAAAGGGGTGAGCTTGCGCTCAATGAGGTACCAAACAGATAGCATTGAAATCATGGCATTTCACATTTAACAAATCAGACACACATGTCAGATGTAAAGCAAAGGAACCAATGATTCAAATCAGAAGGATACGGGTGGCTCTCAGGAGCCAAATTTTCAGCGCAATACTTGATCCAAACCGGTTGACTCTCCGTCAACGTATATAGAACCAATGCGTCCGTAGACCCCTCTTATCACCGAATTCCGTCCACCAAACACCCCTTTACCGGGCCCGCTCACCTCAAACGAACAAAATGGTAATACTCGAGTATACCCGGAATCAAGGGTCTCAATACCCAAAATCCCCGAACAGACTACCGTGGTTCGTTATCTAATCGTCCAGGCCTTTGCCGGCCCGACTCGAATAACTTAGCCACAGGATTGAGCTCATAGGTCATAGAAATCCGAACAGATGCAGACACAGATAACAGATTCAAATTTTGCATAGTAAATTGGCATATGAACAGACTAGAGAACGAGTGTGATAAAGTACACTCTCGTCTCGAACAAATAAACAGATTGCAGAGCAGAAATCAAGTTAAACAGCAATGGAGGGGAGTGGTACACTCACCGGCTCAACTTCAAAAGTTTTTACTTCAGATTGGCCTTAATCGCCAAGAAACCCTAAAATAATCAAAATAAACCAATTGAAGGTTTCATATCCAAATCGAGCAAACGGAATGCACAAGTGAGGCTCGACTACACGTCGTATGCCTTGCCAAATAAATACTAATGCAAGGGTGCAAGAACATGATTTTCTTGGAAACAAAAAGATAACATGAAGACCTAGGGTCAACAACCCAAAAGCCCTTCATTTCCATCAAAAGGCAAATCCAACTTAAAGAACCAAACGGCCTAGAAAATCGGGCAGCACTTCCCCTAAATTTCTTACTTTTTCAGCCATTAAGGCTTCATTATTTCCTCAAATCAGCCCCAACATTTCACACCAAAGGTCATCTCATTTCCCAAAAGCCGTACAGGGCTCAAAGTGGTACAAGTACAAAAGTTAGCTAGGAAACAACCAAAATGAAAGCAAGCCCTAAGAGAGACTCGACGACGAGTCATAAAACAATGCTGAACACAACCCCAATAGGGTCTCATATGCATAAATAAGCATAATAGCAAACCAGAAAATCAGAAAATATAACTCATTTGATCAATCAACAAAAACAGGTTTGGCCTCCGTATGCGGTAATGGCACAAAATACGCTACGCTTATCGGATGAGGACGTAAGACCCACCATCTCGAAGCTAAAAGACAGGGCTACAACAATGTAGAAGGCCTCTCAGTCCAAATCCTAGCACAACTAGGTCAAATGTGCCAAATACTAAACCAGAATTACCAAAACAGGTTTGCAAAACACACAAAACTGTAATTACTATAACTCAGTCTATACAAGTCCAAATGCCGAAATTCTAAAGGCATATGATAGCTAAGACATACAGTAACATTTCATCAGAAGACACCAACTTCAAAATCCAAACCAAATCCAGTCAAAATAGGCAATTACTATCGCAGTTCCGCACATTCTGTTCACCCAGAACAGCAACAGTAAAAACGGCATAACTCACTCTACACTACTCCAAATGCCTGAAATTTTGCAGGCACTTCAAACTCATCAATACCTACAACTTTCATGTTTTGAGCAAAGTCCAATTCGGCCGCTAGCTATGACCTAAAATTTCGGACAGAATGTTCAACCAAGAACCCTAATTTTCCAGAAATTCTTCCAAATTCAAAATTGATTGCAATTTCCTATCATATGCACCTACTAGAGCTAAAGCCCCTTATTACCAACCATCAAAAACAACCATACCATCAAAATCATATGAAACCAGAAAATTCATCATAAAATGGAAAACTTCACTAAATCAAGCCAAACCAAGAAATAAATCATATATTCCAACACTCAAGCCACTTCTAAGCATACTATAACCATCATTAGGTGTAGTAGAGGTTCAAGCATCACTTACCAAGTATCAAGAGATGTAGAGAGGTGTTGGCCACCTTAGAACTTCAAACAAACTTCACTAATACCCTTACTATCACTAGAAGGAAAGATTGTATGGAGTAAAAACTAAGTTAAACACTTGATTTGGTGGATTTGGACAAGTTGGAAGCTTGAAATGTTGAAGAATTTTCTTCCTTCTTGCAAGTGAGAGGTTCGGCCACAATGAGAAGATAAATGGTGAATTTTGTGATTTTTTTGAGATATATAATCCTTTGGTCAAAAAAGTCAAAAATGTGAATAGTATTTCTTAAGTCAACTCCAATGATCTTGTGACACTTGTCACTATCATAAATGCATTCCTATCCTTTCTTTTCTCTCTCTCATCAATCAAATCTCACTCTCTACTTATCTCTTAACACCCGATAAATTTTTCACAGTATCCGAAACTTAACCTTATTGGCCGAATTTTTCCGAACTTTTCGCACTAGTGGGTCCCACATCTAATAGATAATCTTAATTTTCTAAAAATTTACCAATGCTAGAAAAACATCTAAAACTATAATTGCTCATAAAATTTATCTAGAAAATTTTCCGGATACAGAAAGTGCAGAAAACAAGCCATGAAAAATGCGAAAACCTAGAAAATGCAAATTACGGGTTCTCACAGAATCAGATCTTGGTCAAAACATGAAAGTTGTAGGGAATAGAGTTAACTATCTTCCTGTAAAACTTTAGCTCAATCAGAGCACTGTAGCTTGTGAAATGACTAAAATACTCTTGACTGCCAAAAGCCCTATTTCACAGGCAGCTTTCTGTTTTCTCTGAGATTGCACATTTTGACCTTGAAAATGCATGAACTGGGTGTTGATGTCTTCATAGGAAATGTAGGTCTATGTCTTAGCTTCGAAACTCCATAAAATTTACCCGAATACAATAAGCTTAGCTCCAAATGTGATCAAAATGCCAGAAGATGTCAAACCTGCTACTTAGCCATTCGTCTTCAAAACTAGTTTCCAACTTTGATTTTTATGGTTGCATTGGTAGAATTGCCTTATATTTGGATGAGATTGAGCCTAGTTGAAGGCTATTGTGTTAAGATTGCTTATGTGTGAATTTGGGCTGAGTTGAGGAAACAACTGAAGCCATAAATGGCTGGAAAATAGCAAAATACCAAGGGCATGCTGCCCAAATTTCTATTACTTGCTTTTATGAATGTTAGTGAGATGAAAGGTTTGAGTTTAGGGTTAGTTGGATCTTAAGTTACATATGTATCCTTGAATGCATTTCAATATTAATATATGAGTTGTTTTGACCAATATTTGGTATCAACTAGGATGAAAAGTGTTAGTTTTCTCTCGAAAACTTTGAATTACCTTTGCTCACTTCAATTTGGGAAGTTTGTCGGTGATCAAGGGCATAATCTGGAAGGAAAATTTTGACATTATGTTGCTTATATTGGTGAGTGTTCTTTGTAGGTTATGCTTCAAATGACTATGTGGATTGTTGTGAATGTTTGATTAAATGTTAAATGTTTTCAATGATTGCTAAAATGAATTTTTGCTAGGCGAGTGTGTACTTTATCGCACTCGACCTAAATGAACGTGAAATTTTCAATAATTAAATGATTAAATGCTACTTGTGCATGAATGTAAACCTTTTGGCTGAACTGGGCCCTTGCCCTTCATTGCTAGTCGACTCGAGCCAGCAGCGGACTCGGTCGGGCGATTGGTGACCCTGGGATAATGTTTGGTATACTCGAGTATGACCACGAAGATTGGTGGAGACTGGCCAGTGAATTGGCTAGTGGCGGGAAATAAAATGAATGATGAATGTCAAAAATATTGGAGGAGTTTTCACTTGCAAATGTTTTCTAATGTTGGAGGAATAAGGAAAATGGTTGGCGAATGAATAAATGAATGGCTCCACGTGAGCATGTATCCTTTTAATGAGTGGATTATTATTGCTTTTATATGTTAAATGTTTTTTGGATTATTTGCTATTAAATGATTAATATCTTGGATTTAATTGCTCGATTATGTGTATGGAACCTCACTAGGCTTTTAGCTCATTCCTTTAGTTTTGTTTTCCTTACAGGGGATACGAGTGAGGCGTGCGACTTGTATAGGCTAGCGTAGTCTAGTTTTTTTGGATTTTGCAATTGTACTTGCGCTAGTGCTCGACTAGGGTTGGTTGCACCTGGATTGTAAAAACCTTGATATATTTGGGCGTGTATAAGCCTTGTAGCTGGATTTGAGCATCAATGTATATGTTAAACTTGGAATCGTTGTTTTATTTCTTTTCTATGGTTGTAAATTCTTTTCTCGAGTTAAACGTGAGTGAGTCCTGGCGAGAGTTGGGCAGACGACTTGCTAAACCCTAGGGTACTCCTTAGGGGGAGGTGGGGTCGTCACATCAACTCTCTGGATGATAAGCTTGATCGCTACCAAACCCTGAGGTAAGATTCACAATCATAATAGATTTAAACTTAGTAGATTCAACTAGCCAAAACATACACGTCTAGTATTCCAAGGTATTCCATATACTTCTAACTTTGAGCTCGAGACTTTAAGATAAAATCCAACACAAGTATTCTAAAAGTGAGGAGAGCAATTTAAGCATCCAAAATCACACCAAATTAAGGTTTAAGACCTAGAAATGTTTTCCCAAAGTTTTTCAAGTCCCACTCAATTCATTTGACAAAATTCTCAGCTTGGGTGACATTCTTTGAAAAAGCATAACTTGAGTTCCGTAGGTCAAAAAATCACAAAACCATTAGAAAACAGACTCGAAGCACTAACAGGCTTTGGAAGACATCTTCATGAAATTCAGCTCATAGGTTAGTCAAATTTCAGTTCAAACTCACTACTGTCTCATGTTCAAAAACAGAACAGTCATGGTTTTTCAAGAAATTTTACAGATTTGTTGGTATTTATAGGAGTTGAATAAAACCCTGAATTTTATACCGTTGAAATCCTATGAGTCTAGTTTCAAACGCAACAAACGGAACTCTATTCTGGCTTTCCTATACGAAATTATAGCCAATTTCCCAAAGCTGCACAGGGCTTCCTGCGAAAATTTTCCAGCAAGCAATTAGTTTGGAAAACTAGGTTTTTCCCTTCTTAAACCTCTTTGTTTTGGCTCAAAACTAACACACATGCAAAGAAATAAATTGTAACAAGTGTTTTGAGTAAAATCATATGCAAGAGGAAACAAAATAACCTAAATTCACACCTTAACCCTCACTTGACCAACAAGGAGAAAATCCAGCAATATGTCTCTATATCTTTTCAAGTTAATCATCCAATTCAAATCTTAGTTTCATAGTAAATGAACCTCAATCAAGAACTCATATTGTAGGGGACAAATGGTGCATACACTAAGCCACGAAACTATCAACTTTGAACATATATATCAAGCTCCAAGTCACTTACACCAAAGCTGAAATTTTTCATCAATCAAAGCTGGAAATTAACACTAAAGCTGGAAATTTGAATATAGGAGCTAGATAACCTCATACCAAAGCTAAAATTTCATATCCAACCAATTTCTCAAAGCTAAACCATTCATATCAAAACTGTCCAATGCTTTTCAAAGCTGAGAATTGCAAGCTAGTAAGAAAAACCATGAAATCTTCCATAAAACTTCCTTATTCTAGTAATATACCCACTAAAATGCAAGATTAAAGGGGACAAGTAGTTCCTTGCCAAGAGTACCTTCAATCCCCAAGGAGAGTAGCAAATCACAGCTTTCTTTTTTCCAAAATAACTTCACACCAACCTCCTTCCTTCCTTGTTACAACCTTCTGTGGATGGATTTAGGGTTTGAGGTTGATTTTCCCACAAAATCTTGCTAGGAATCAAGTTGAAACTTGAAGAAGTTTTCTCTCTTTTCTAGCTTAAGAAAGTCGGCCAAGAGAAGCAAGGAAGATGATGGATTTTTCTTCAATTTTCCAAGATAAGAGCAAGGACTAGCTTTTGGTCAAAATGCCCTAGTCAAACTTTGAGGAATGAGTGACAAAAGGCGGCAAATGGTTCAAGCCTATCTCCTTGTCTTTTTTATTTGTCTCTAATCTCCAAGATAACTAGGGTTTCTCTAATACACTTTTAATCACATACTTCCTCTAGTACCACACTTGTTTTCATCCACCAAATATAACGCACACATCTCACTAGTCGGTCAAACTACCATAATATTCCACGAAACTTAACATGCATCAAAAGTTATAAAAGGAAAAGAGAAAAATCTTGATTGAACCAAGAAAATCACCAAGCAAATAAGCAAGTAAAGTAAAATTAAATGGAAATATAATTAATTTTCCAAAAATAGGACAAAATTTAAAATAATTTTCGGGTCCTCAAACTCTCTCCCTCTTAAGCAAATTTTATCCTCGAAATTTTTACCTTCCATTGTCTCAAATGACTCTAGAGCCTGTTGTTTGTCTATGGCGTATACTGATGCTGGCACTCTTGGTATGCTCCCTCTTTCATTAGCTTGTCTAAGGGTAGTTTTATCCCCTAGTCGAGCATTATTCCCCCGTTGCTGCTTCCTCGGGCAGTTGCTCATTTGATGGTCGGTACTCTCACAAACTAAGCACTTTCGCCCCTTCTTTCAGCAATCATCCTCAGTGTGATTTGTCTTCCCACAGTATCCACAAGCTAAGTGAGGAGCCATTTTTGGGCCTTCTCGAGGAATTCCCTCTTGTTGCCTTTTTCCTACTTGACCTCCTCCGCTCCGTAACCACCAATTCCGGAGCAAATTTGCACAATTTAGTGAATTATGTTTCATATTCGTCTACACTCAGGGTTCCCTAACATAACCTAATGAAATCGTCCTCTCTCTTCTCTTGGACCAAAGGTAGGAGGTATTTCTCATTAAACTCCCTTATGAAGTTTACCCAAATCCATGCAATCTGTTCTCTATCCCACTTTGTCCTAATAACATTCTACCATGCCCGTGCTGGCCCTTCGAATTGAAATACAACAAAGTTCACCTGTTTTTCTTCCATGTAGTTCAAAGTTGCAAAGATATTAATCATCGTCTCCCACCAATGTTCGGCTGTCTCTGGATCAGGCCTTCCAAAGAACTTTAGTAGAGAAAACTTTTGAAAATGCTCTAGGGCCCTATCTTCTCCTATCTCAGGGTTCCTAGACTGATTCACTGGAACTTAGCCTTGTTGCTCTATCAATCCAGCTAAGATATTGGTCATTTGTTGTATCACCAATGCTATTTGGTCCCCTACTTCGACCCTCGGTCCACGATCTTGCTCGGCTGTTGCTTCTTTTTCATTCCTTGGTTCCTGTGATTGCCTACCATAATGATTGCCTATCAGTCCACCATAATGATTGATCCACATATCATTACAAGTCTTGAGGCACTACCAAGCCCTTCTTTAGTGCTACCTGTGAGAACCCGTAATTTGCAGTTTCTAGGTCTCGTATTTTTATGGCTTGTTTTCTGCATTTTCGTGCTTAGGAAAAATTTCTAGATGAATTTAAGGAGCAGATATAATTTTTAGATGCTTTTTCTAGTATCGAATAGGTTTTGAGAAATTAAGAGCGTATACCGGACGTGGGACCCACTAGTGCGAAAAGTTCGGAAAAATTCGGCCAATTAGGTTAAGTTTTGGATACTGGATTTAATTTACCGGGTGTTAAGAGATAAGTAGAGGAGGCTAAGTGGATTGGTATAAGAGAGACAAAAGTGATAGACTTGCATTAATTAAGTGACAAGTGTCACTTGGCTATTGGTTGGACCATTTGACTACTATTGCATGTCTTACCAATTGACTTAAATATCTTAAAAATTCACCAAAAATCCCTCATTCTTCTCTTCCTCTTGGCCGAATCTCTTAAGCAAGGAAAGAAAGAAAACCTCTTCAATTTCTTGATTCCATCTTGCTCCAAATCACTAAACCAACCATTTAAACTTGTCTTTGTTCCATAAAACCTCTTCAATTAGTGTTAGTGAGTTGATTTGTCGAGTTATTTGGAAAGTTAAGGTGACCAATTGCTCTCTCTCTCTTGTTTCTAAGGTGAGTTGTGAAGAACCACCCTCCTTCCTTAATTGATGCTTAAATCATGATTTGTGGTAGTATGAGATGCAATATTATGGATTATTTCTTGATTTGTGGTTGAAGTGATGAAGTTTTATTATTTTTGGGGATTTTTCTGTTTTAATATGTACATGATTGTGTGGCTATCTATGATGATTTGAAATGGTATATAATGATTCTAGAAGGTGGAAAAAGTGGACAATTGCAATCAATTTCTGTTTTGGAAGAAATTTCGGAAAATTAGGTTTTGTGAAGGAACATTCTGCCCGAATTTTTAGCTCCTAGTTATAGGCCGAATTGACCTTGGCTTAAAACATTAAAGTTGTAGGGAATGACATTTTAGAGGTGCCTACAAAATTTCAGGTCAATCGGAGTAGCGTAGAGTGAGAAAAGTCGAAATTACTATTGCTGTTCTGGTTTTACCCGAATGTAAGAATTGCGCCTGTAATTGGTTGTTTTGGTCAGGATTGCTTACGAATTGGTTGTTTAGGTCTTCTGATTAAATGTAACCCTGTTTCTTAGCTTTCAGAAGGTTTTGGAATTTCTGGATTTGGACTTGGAGAGCCTGAGTTATGATGTTTCCGTTAAAATGCGTTTTGTGAATCTGTTTTTACGGTTTTGATGTAGTATCTTGTATTTTTGACCTGTTTGCACTCAAAACTGGGTTGAGTGACCTTCTGTGATGTTGTAACCCTGTCTTTTAGCTTCGAAATGGTGGGTCTTGTACCCTCATCCGATAATCGTAGTGCATTTAGTGCCATTACCGCAAAGTAAAGTCAAAAACTATTTTTTTTCAGGGCCAAAGCTAATTGCATGTCCGAATTTTCTGGTTTCCTCTAGTGTTTGTGTATGCTTATGGAACCCTATTGGGGTCATATTTGGCATTGGGTTATGACTCGTTATCGAGTCTCATTGTACTTGCTTGCATGTTTTAGGGCTTGCTTTCATTCTGATCATTTCCTAGCTAACTTTTGTACTTGTACTACTTTGAGCCTAGTGAACGGCTTTTCGGAAATGAGATGAATTTTGTGTGAGATGTTGGGACTGATTTGAGGAAATAATGAAGCCATGATGGCTGGAAAATAGGTAAACACAAGGGATATGCTGCCGAAATTTTACTTGAAAACTAGTTGGATTTACTTGTGATTTGAGCGAAGGACTTTTGGGTTGTTTGCGCCTAGGTCTTCATGTTACCTTTTCGTTTCCAAGAAAATCATGTTTTCCACCCTTGCATTAGTATTTATTTGGCAAGGCGTATGACGTGTATTCGAGCCTCACTTGTGCATTCCGTTTACTCGATTTTGGATATGAAACCTTCAATTGGTTTATTTTGATTATTTTAGGGTTTCTTGTCGATTAAGGCCAATCTGAAGTGAAAACTTTTGAAGTTGAGCCGGTGAGTGTACCACTCCCCTTATTTGTTGAGTAACTTGGGGTCTGTAAATGCAATCTGTAATATGCCCGAATGTACTATCTGTTCATTCTGTTTGAGACGAGGGTGTACTTTATCACACTCGTTCTCTTGTCTGTTTATATGCCAATTTACTATGCAAAATTTGAATCTGTTATTTGTATCTGTTCGGACGTCGTTTGGAGGCTGGTATCCAACGACCTTTCTGTGATCTCTGAGCTCAATCCCTGTGGCTAGTTACTCGAGTCGGGCCGGCAAGGGCCTGGTCGATTAGATAACGAACCACGGTAGTCTGTTTTGGGATCTTTGGGTATTGAGACCCATGATTCCGGGTATACTCGAGTATTACCATTTCTGCTCTGATTGGATTTCGGGCCCGGTGGGGGTATGTGAGGTGGAAGGAGTCGAAGGAAGTGGAGTCTACGGTATTGGTTACTTCTTTAACGTTGACGGAGTGTCAACTATTATTTCGATCAAGTTCCGGTGAAGCAAATGGGAATTTGGCTCCTGAGAGCCACCTGTATCCTTCTAATTTGAATCATTGGTTCCTTTGCTTTACATCTGGCATGTGTACCTGATTTGCTAAACGTGAAATGCCATGATTTTATTGCTATCGGTTTGGTACCTCATTGAGCGCAAGCTTACCCCTTTCTGTTCCTTTTTGTTTTCCTTACAGGAAAATAAACACTTTTGGACTGGATTTGATAAATGGTTGCCGAATTGAGCTAGTTGGACATTTCTTTTGTATAGTTCATTGATTGAAACCCTAAGTGTACTTTTGGGTCCGTTTCTCTTTTGGATTTGGCAAACCGTCCATGTATCCCCTTTTGAATCACTTTGGTATGCCCATTTGGGTTGTATATACTAAATTTCGAAATGTAAATATTTACTTGACGTTTGTTTGGGTTTTGACGTATCGGTTACTATTCATGGCCGACTCCAACTTCGTTTTTTTTATTTTGTGATTTTGACTTGTTTACGCGCGTTTGTATGATCCGAAACGTATTAGATCGCTCTAAATTGACCCGTTAGTCCTGGAGAGAGCTGGGCAGGTGGTCCGCCGAACCCTTTGGTTCACCTTAGGGTGAGGTGGGGCTGTCACAGGTGGTATCAGAGCCACTTCGCGTGGTCTCTGCGCGGAGTGAGCTTGGGGCCAAGTGGTGTTATGGTTCTGCTTTCGTGAAAGCGTCAAAAGGTATAAGTGCTTTTGGAGCGTAAGCTATGAACTGTGCATGTTATAAGTGTAAGGATCATTATCATGGGACTTGAGGAAGCTAGGTATGTATGTCGGGTAGGAATCTTTAATATGGATGATTTACTCTTGGGACCGGCCGGCTCGAGTTGTGAATTATCTTATTTGGGATTCTTGTGCCCGGCTACTAAATCGATGAGAGCCTAGGTTAGAAAGGATTGGACGAACTAGAAATGCGATTCTATGGAACTTCGCGTGGTCTATTCAGGTATTGTTAAGCATGATCACCCTTGGTTAAGATATAAATGGTGTTGTTGTCGTAGATTTTGGATGGAGCCCTAGAGGGGGAAAAGCTCTTCGTTAGTTATTCTTGTACTTGTGACCTAGTTTGTCTATAGTACTTTTGGATGACCCCGCTACTTTCATGGATTTGTATCTAATTGAATGCTACTGTGTGACTTGTTTGATACAGTTGTGTTATATATGTATACTTTTGTTCTATGCGTACCTTTTGCTACTTGCTTTTGCCTACCTATGTTTAATATTATATTCCCGTTTCGACCCAAGATTTATTAGACCAATGGAAGGCACTCGTAGTGGACGGGACCGTGGGCGTGGAAATAGGCAACCTACGCCTGAAAGGGGTACTGGAGAAACCTCCTCTAGACCTAACCCTGAACCGAGAGTTGACCCCAATGTGCAAATAGCTGCCGCTATGCAGTAAATGACAAACCTGCTGGCACAAGTGGTGCAGCAACTAGGCCAGAATCCAAATCCTAATCCGGGAAACCCTGGCAATCATGTTGAGAGCGAAGACAGAGCTCTTGAACGATTTCAAAAGTTTGCTCCACCCAAGTTCATTGGGGGACCCGATCCGGATGTCGCCGAAAGGTGGCTCGAAAAGATGGTCGATATTTTCGCTGCCCTGCATTACACCGAAGAAAGGAAGGTGACTTTCGCCGTCTTCGAACTAGAAGGGGCGGCCCGTTCCTGGTGGAACGTGATTCGGCAAAAATGGGAAAGAGAACAAACCCCGAGGACGTGGGCGAACTTTATGAGAGAATTTAACGCCAAGTTTTTCCCTCCTCTAATCCAAGAAAAGAAGGAAGATGAATTCATTCAACTTCGCCAGGGAACTCAGACCGTAGCCGAATATGAGAGTCAATTCACTCGGTTGTCTAAGTTTGCACCCGAACTGATTGTAACCGAACAAAGACGGATAAGGCGTTTTATACAGGGACTAAATGTTGAGATTCAAAAGGATTTGGCGGTAGCTCAACTTAATACCTTTAGTGATGCTGTGGAGAAAGCCCAGCGGGTTGAAAATGCGAGGCTACAAGTTAGAAATTTCCAAACCAAGAAAAGGGGCTTTCCTGGGAGCAGCTCAGAACAAGCGGATAATAGTACAACCCCTAAAGTTCGAAAGGGAAACGGGGAAGTACGGCTACCGGGGGTGACCGGTGGTGTTCCACAGGGGGAATCAGTCTCTGCTACTCGTGGTCCCTGTGAATATTGCGGAGGGCCAAATCATACTGAAGCAAAATGCTGGAAGAAAGAAGGGAAATGCTTGCGCTGTGGAAGCGCCGAACATCGGATTGCTAACTGTCCAGCTCGCCTGCGCGAGCGGAGAGGGACTCTGCCACCAACCAAGACCAATTCTCAGCAACCAGCCAAGATCAACCCTGGACAGATGAAAGGAGAAGGGACTGGGTCGAAGGCACCAGCTCGGGTATATTCTCTGGAGCCGTATCAGGTCCCTGACTCGTCTGAGGACGTAGAAGGTACAATTCATTAGGTACCCTGGTTTTAAAAAAAAAATTTCGTTGATAAGAAATTTCGAGGGCGAAATTCTTTTAAGGGGGAGAGAGTGTGAGAACCCGTAATTTGCAGTTTCTAGGTCTCGTATTTTTATGGCTTGTTTTCTGCATTTTCGTGCTTAGGAAAAATTTCTAGATGAATTTAAGGAGCAGATATAATTTTTAGATGCTTTTTCTAGTATCGAATAGGTTTTGAGAAATTAAGAGCGTATACCGGACGTGGGACCCACTAGTGCGAAAAGTTTGGAAAAATTCGGCCAACTAGGTTAAGTTTTGGATACTGGATTTAATTTACCGGGTGTTAAGAGATAAGTAGAGGAGGCTAAGTGGATTGGTATAAGAGAGACAAAAGTGATAGACTTGCATTAATTAAGTGACAAGTGTCACTTGGCTATTGGTTGGACCATTTGACTACTATTGCATGTCTTACCAATTGACTTAAATATCTTAAAAATTCACCAAAAATCCCTCATTCTTCTCTTCCTCTTGGCCGAATCTCTTAAGCAAGGAAAGAAAGAAAACCTCTTCAATTTCTTGATTCCATCTTGCTCCAAATCACTAAACCAACCATTTAAACTTGTCTTTGTTCCATAAAACCTCTTCAATTAGTGTTAGTGAGTTGATTTGTCGAGTTATTTGGAAAGTTAAGGTGACCAATTGCTCTCTCTCTCTTGTTTTAAGGTGAGTTGTGAAGAACCACCCTCCTTCCTTAATTGATGCTTAAATCATGATTAGTGGTAGTATGAGATGCAATATTATGGATTATTTCTTGATTTGTGGTTGAAGTGATGAAGTTTTATTATTTTTGGGATTTTTCTGTTTTAATATGAACATGATTGTGTGGCTATCTATGATGATTGGAAATGGTATATAATGATTCTAGAAGGTGGAAAAAGTGGACAATTGCAATCAATTTCTGTTTTGGAAGAAATTTCAGAAAATTAGGTTTTGTGAAGGAACATTCTGCCGAATTTTTAGCTCCTAGTTATAGGCCGAATTGGCCTTGAATTAAAACATTAAAGTTGTAGGGAATGACATTTTAGAGGTGCCTACAAAATTTCAGGTCAATCGGAGTAGCGTAGAGTGAGAAAAGTCGAAATTACTATTGCTGTTCTGGTTTTACCCGAATGTAAGAATTGCGCCTGTAATTGGTTGTTTTGGTCAGGATTGCTTACGAATTGGTTGTTTAGGTCTTCTGATTAAATGTAACCCTGTTTCTTAGCTTTCAGAAGGTTTTGGAATTTCTGGATTTGGACTTGGAGAGCCTGAGTTATGATGTTTCCGTTAAAATGCGTTTTGTGAATCTGTTTTTACGGTTTTGATGTAGTATCTTGTATTTTTGACCTGTTTGCACTCAAAACTGGGTTGAGTGACCTTCTGTGATGTTGTAACCCTGTCTTTTAGCTTCGAAATGGTGGGTCTTGTACCCTCATCCGATAATCGTAGTGCATTTAGTGCCATTACCGCAAAGTAAAGTCAAAAACTATTTTTTTTCAGGGCCAAAGCTAATTGCATGTCCGAATTTTCTGGTTTCCTCTAGTGTTTGTGTATGCTTATGGAACCCTATTGGGGTCATATTTGGCATTGGGTTATGACTCGTTATCGAGTCTCATTGTACTTGCTTGCATGTTTTAGGGCTTGCTTTCATTCTGATCATTTCCTAGCTAACTTTTGTACTTGTACTACTTTGAGCCTAGTGAACGGCTTTTGGGAAATGAGATGAATTTTGTGTGAGATGTTGGGACTGATTTGAGGAAATAATGAAGCCATGATGGCTGGAAAATAGGTAAACACAAGGGATATGCTGCCGAAATTTTACTTGAAAACTAGTTGGATTTACTTGTGATTTGAGCGAAGGACTTTTGGGTTGTTTGCAGCTAGGTCTTCATGTTACCTTTTCGTTTCCAAGAAAATCATGTTTTCCACCCTTGCATTAGTATTTATTTGGCAAGGCGTACGACGTGTAGTCGAGCCTCACTTGTGCATTCCGTTTACTCGATTTTGGATATGAAACCTTCAATTGGTTTATTTTGATTATTTTAGGGTTTCTTGGCGATTAAGGCCAATCTGAAGTGAAAACTTTTGAAGTTGAGCCGGTGAGTGTACCACTCCCCTTATTTGTTGAGTAACTTGGGGTCTGTAAATGCAATCTGTAATATGCCCGAATGTACTATCTGTTCATTCTGTTTGAGACGAGGGTGTACTTTATCGCACTCGTTCTCTTGTCTGTTTATATGCCAATTTACTATGCAAAATTTGAATCTGTTATTTGTATCTGTTCGGACGTCGTTTGGAGGCTGGTATCCAACGACTTTTCTGTGATCTCTGAGCTCAACCCCTGTGGCTAGTTACTCGAGTCGGGCCGGCAAGGGCCTGGTCGATTAGATAACGAACCACGGTAGTCTGTTTTGGGATTTTTGGGTATTGAGACCCATGATTCCGGGTATACTCGAGTATTACCATTTCTGCTCTGATTGGATTTCGGGCCCGGTGGGGGTATGTGAGGTGGAAGGAGTCGAAGGAAGTGGAGTCTACGGTATTGGTTACTTCTTTAACGTTGACGGAGTGTCAACTATTATTTCGATCAAGTTCCGGTGAAGCAAATGGGAATTTGGCTCCTGAGAGCCACCTGTATCCTTCTGATTTGAATCATTGGTTCCTTTGCTTTACATCTGGCATGTGTACCTGATTTGCTAAACGTGAAATGCCATGATTTTATTGCTATCGGTTTGGTACCTCATTGAGTGCAAGCTCACCCTTTCTGTTCCTTTTTGTTTTCCTTACAGGAAAATAAACACTTTTGGACTGGATTTGATAAATGGTTGCCGAATTGAGCTAGTTGGACATGTCTTTTGTATAGCTCATTGATTGAAACCCTAAGTGTACTTTTGGGTCCGTTTCTCTTTTGGATTTGGCAAACCGTCCATGTATCCCCTTTTGAATCACTTTGGTATGCCCATTTGGGTTGTATATACTAAATTTCGAAATGTAAATATTTACTTGATGTTTGTTTGGGTTTTGACGTGTCGGTTACTATTCATGGCCGACTCCGACTTCGTTTTTTTTATTTTGTGATTTTGACTTGTTTACGCGCGTTTGTATGATCCGAAACGTATTAGATCGCTCTAAATTGACCCGTTAGTCCTGGCGAGAGCTGGGCAGGCGCTCCGCCGAACCCTTTGGTTCGCCTTAGGGTGAGGTGGGGCTGTCACACTACGACTCTCTCCAGAGGAAAAGCCACCTCCACCTCTGAAAAACAAAATCAGTAATGTCTAAAATTTGAATGTATATGCCACAATCTTTTAGGACATGCACATTATTTGTAGAATTTCTCCATGCTGAATTTGTAGATCGTCTTGTATATCATTATCATATACATTCTTTTAAAGATATGAATTTTGGGGACCATATTGTATATTACTATCATACATGTGGTTGTGTGTTCCTAGGTTAGCTAGAGGAGACTTAAGAGTTGGTAAGTTAGGTTTACCATCTTTTTAAAAATGTACTGTTTATATTTTTTTGGCATGTACTTGTTGGCGATCAGATTTTTGTTCCCTCCAATTTTTATTAATAAATTGGAATTAGCATCCCTTTCTCTCCTCCTGTACGGGTTCATCATAAAAAAAGGTTCAAATTTTCGAGAACAAACGTTATTTTTAGTTACAAGCAGAACTTACTTCTCTAATGTCAAAAATATACATCACAGCATTGGAAATATCACTTATTTAGATCCTCTATGGCAAATTACTAGATTTTTCCAATTAAAGAAAGAATAATAGTAGATCTTCAATAAAATCATATGCATAAGAATGCTGGTATTGCTAACAAAAGATTGGACGCAATTACAACCAGTGAACCTTAGAGGTAGTATAAAATATATCAATTTATTATTCTTTTGAATAGTTTAGTAGATATTCTCTCAACACTTAATTTGAGAACTTCAAGAATTTTGAACAGTGAACCTATAACATTTAATTCGTGTGTACTGTTCGAAAAGATAACCTGAATTAGGATTGGCTTAGGGTCTATTTTGAATTAGGATGACGAAAATAGGGAGAGCATTTTGACAATTATTGGAGGCAATTACAGCCAGCATTATGAAAATTGGACCAGGCCGATTAGTTTAACTAGTCGAACTACGAATTAGTAATGACACTGACCCGATTCAATAGTCAATGCAGAAAATTATCTGAACTAGTTAAACCAAATCAAGAACTGGTCGACCCAATAACAAATCAAACTTTTGAACCGGTTCACACTAAATTTTTTAAAAAATTTTAAAATCATCCAATTTACATAAAAAATAAAAGGATTAAAAAATTTTGAACTGGGTTAAACTGGTTTGAATCATTAATTGGAAACTCATCCAATTCACTTAACCCTCCGTGTTTAAAACTTTGAAATTTACAAGAAAATAGTTGACGGGCTCATAAGGAGTTGAGCTCATGTGGCCTTCATCTGATTCGTCAATTTGGAAAAAAAATTTTTTTCCGAAGTATAAGCTTAACGGACAAGACTAAACCAGCTAATCTAACCCAATCTAGGCTGTCAAATTGTCCTCGACAATTGACTCAAATGGCTCCCCAGGACCTTGATCCAACAAAATCACGTCGTCATCATGATCCTTTTTGTTGTCAACTCGTCAGATAATCAGCAATTCCCACTTCAATTAATTTAGTGAAGTCTTTGTAAACTGATTAATAACTTGCTCTACATATAAAAAAATAAAAAATAAATGAAAAGCTTGCTTTACAGAATTTGTTCAATGAAATTGTCCTACTTCAAAATTGCAACTGTTGTAGGCCTATGATTATTTCATTTTCGTCTCATCTTTTTAGTAGTGACAGCGGAAAATTATTTAACTATTTTATTCACAGGCGTTTGAAGTGAATATTTATCCAAATCAACCGAAAATTTGAAAGGGCATTTTTTTCTTTTTCTTTTTTCGTGACGACCATTACCTCACATTCAAACTGATATGCCGATCGGACATTTGAAAAAGATATAAATCCTTCAAATCCCACAACATCATAAAAAAATAAAAACCACATTTAGTTAACTAATGTATTATAGCATATATAGTAAGTCATTAGTACAGACATTTTCAACATACAAGAATTAACGTCAAAACGAAAATTTTAAAAAAAAAACAGCTCCATAATATGTATCGGATAGTAATTAACTTTATAAACTACTTTTGCTTAGCAATCTCTAAGTGGCTTCCCACAAAGACAGTCGTTGTACACAAACGACGATGCTTCAAGATGATCGAACGGGGAGCCCTCTGGAATCAGACCGCAAAGGTGGTTATGGCTGAGGTCAAGGTAGCCAATGAAGCTAGCGGACACTAGAGACTTGGGAATGGTTCCTTTGAGCTGATTATACGATAAATCAAGAACTGCAAAATATGACCTTCGATCAAATGTGTCAGGAATATTACCTTCAAGTGCATTTTTGCTCAAATTTAAAGTCCAGATTCGCGAAGTAATCAAAGTTAGGGGGATGGTACCAGAAATATTGTTGCCACCAAGATTTAACGTGGCCAAAACGGCCATTTTGCCTAGTGAAGGTGGTATTCTGCCCGAAAGTCGGTTCAGCGAAAGATCTAAATCCGAAAGCCGATGAATGTGAGAAATTGACTTTGGGATTTTCCCATGAAGTCGATTTCGGCTTAGCAAAGCCCGGCTTAGCATTCTCAATTTCCCAAAATGTCTGGGAATTGTACCTCTAATAAAGTTATTACGTAGATCTAAATGCGTTAATGAAGATAAGTTCGTTAATGACCTCGGCAACCTCCCAGTGAGTTGATTATCTGCCACAATTAGCATGGTGAGTCCACTCAGTTGACCAATATCAGTCGGAAGTCCACCAGTGAGCTTGTTTCCGACCAAGTCAAGGATGCTTAGGCAAGGTAAAGACGTAATGCATGATGGGATTGTGCCGGAAATGCCCTTCCAATCAGCTATGGCTAGGCTCGAAAGCCTATTAAGCCGGCATATTGCTCGCGAGATTGTTCCGCTCATGTAACCGGTCCGATGAGCCATTTTGAAGATGGAGTCTTCTGATACACCGCGGAGGTTGATCTCGGTGACTCGGTGAACCTCCGGGTCACAACTCACTCCGTACCAGTTCATGCAACAATCAGTGCCCGTCCACGACTTGAAAATGCCCAAGTAGGGCTCATTTAGGGCAGCTTTGATGGCTAGCAATGCTGCCCTGTCGGAAGGCGGGCAGCTGTAAGCTAAAGAGAAGATACATAGAATTGAGAGCATTACTACTAAAAGTTTTATCATTGTGTGTTTTTTCTCTTTCTAAAACTCACTGAGTATATCTCTCTTTTTTTTTCTTTTTTCTTTTTTCCTCCCTCTAAACAGAGTTTGCAAGGGGTGGACGATTTCAATGCAAATTCATGCACGTTGGTTGGGTTAAGGTGATCTTGAGCCTGGCTTCGATGGTTTTTATACTAGTACAGTGCGGTGCATGGAGTGAAATGACAATTTTACGCCTCAAATGTGCTGTGTAACAGCAAGAGGACAAATTGTGACTGGGAATTGTACGTATCAATAGTGTACAATACGTTCTTTTGGTTGGTTTCCTCGTGTCTGAGGCCAACACGATAATCAGGTGTTTGAAGTTCACCCACACTTGTTGATTAATATGCAAGCCATTCTAAATACCATTAGAAGACCTTTACCAGTGGCATGCCTGGAGACTTTAAAATCTCCTAAACTATGTATAAACAAAAATGAAGAAAAGGTAATAAGGTAGGAATTTAGCAATTAAAATGGAATAGAGCTAACTTGGTATTAGAGTGCCATCGATGTACTTGTCTTTATAATGTTTGTCCTGGATTAAACTATTTGTTTTTGAACGAAGTTGGTTCTTTTTTGGAGTACAGAAGAATTAGGTCGTATCACTTAAGCCAACTTTCATTATACATTTTTCACCCCAAATTAAATTATTAGTTTCTCCTTAACGAAAGTTTAACAATAAAATTAGCTAAAATATTTTCTCTCAAATGTATATTTGACTAATTGGAGATTAACCTATGTATACTCTGGTAGACTCCGCCTAGTCTTTTACAATAGTTTCATTCATATCTTTAATCCAAAAACTGAGAATAAAAACGTTTAAAGGAAGAAGAAAGAATGTTGGAAGAGAGAAACAAAGAAAAACGGAAAGGGAAAGATGCTGGAGAAAACACGAGGGAAAACCCATCTTGTTATGGGTGGGAGATTTAAAAGAAGCCAGCACTCATTCACGGGACATAGATAAATGGGACTACAGTCAAAAATTGGATGACATTCATTCCCATTAGAAACAGTCTTCACCAGCAAGCAAAGCGGGATTCACAAATTTCTTGCATATGGCCTTTATAAATGCTGCAAGCAACTGAACAGGACAACTTTATTTGGTGACTTTGAAAAATCAAAACAGAGAATTGAAAAACAAGAAACATTCTAATCATTGTATCAAAACGGCACTCTCCAAATTTCTATCCAGGTCCCTCGAATATCTTGTTATCTTTTTCCTTTTTATTTTTGGTACGAATCTTGTCTTCGGTCTTCGGTACAACGACCAATAGTGACACGCTATAGTGAGCGTTTACACAGAAGCGTACCATATAGCCTCCACAATTCTCACATATATACATACATACATATAAGTACATATATATATGTATACATACATATATAAACACATGTATATATATTTATTTATGGGTCCGAGATGTGGTAAAAAGAGCCTAAAATAGGCTTCTTTTTCCTTTGAATAAAGTAAACAATATTCCTTTTATGTTTATGTACATGCATATTGGTGTTAACTGTTGGACTGGAACCGACTATATCAAAAGCTTAGAAGCTTAAATGCTTCAAGAATCAGCAAGAATAGTCCAGTAACAAGTTCACCGACTTCACTCCCTCAAGATGTAACATGCCATAAGTGTCTATCGTATGCACCGACACGAAGCTAGGGAATGTTTCTAGAGACATGATGACCTACTCAGAGCTCTGCAACCAATAAGCTAGTACTGTGAGTGGAGCAACACGCCAATTTAGTCCCTAAACTAGTTTGCTAAAGCTAATATAGTTTCTGAAATTTATTATAAGTTAGTTTAGTCCCTCAACTATTTTTTAAAAAGTCAAAATAATCCTTAAACTTTGTTATGGCTAAAATTTAGTCCCTCAACTATTTTGGTGTCTATATGATTCACTTTAGTTGCTGATTTCTAGACAAATATCTGTTTTATTATTGTTTTAGTAAGAGCTATGGTTGGATTTTCTATCCTGCCATTGGTTGTCAGTGCATAAAGTTGATAAATTTGATGAATCAATCAAATAAGGACTAAACTGGACACATAAATATAAGTGAGTGACTATGTCGGTTTAATAAATTAGTTAAGGGACTAAATTGGCTTATAATAAAGGTCATGGACTATTTCAACTTTATAACAATAGATGAGGGAGCAAATTGACTCATACTAAGTCTCCTTCACTTGGCGTTTTGTTAGCAAGTCCGAGCTTTGGTATTGTGAAGTGTGTTGAGTTGGGTCCCACGATTTGTAATATTTAATGCAATATAATTTATTTCTAATGTTGAGCATTATTTGTAGATTATTTTAAGGCTTATCGCTTGAGAAAAATCAATATTAACCACAAGCCATACCTAGCACATCTGTGACAGCCCCACCTTCCCTAAGGCGAACTAAAGGGGTTAGCGGACTGCCTGCCCAACTCTCGTCAGAAATAACGGTTCAGTTTAGAGCGATCTAATACGTTCCGGAACATACAAACGCGCATAAACAAGTTAAAATCACAAAATAAAAAAAACGAAAACGGAGTCGACCATGAATAGTAACCGACACGTCAAAATCCAACCAAGTATCAATCAAATATATACATCTTGAAATTAAGCATATACAATCCAAAGTGGCATACAAAAGTATTCAAAAGTTGATACATGTACGTTTGCCAAATCAAAAGAGAAACGGATCCAAAAGTACATTTAGGGTTTCAATCAATGAGCTATACAAAAGATATGTCCATCTAGCTCAATTCGGCAACCAACTATCAAATCCAGTCCAAAAGGATTTATTTTCCTATAAGGAAAATAAAAGGAACAGAAAGGGGTGAGCTTGCGCTCAATGAGGTACCAGACATATAGCAGTAAAATCATGGCATACAAACATTTAACAAATCAGGTACACATGCCAGATGTAAAGTAAAGGAACCAATGATTCAAATAGGAAGGATACAGGTGGCTCTCAGGAGCCAAATTCATATTTGCGTCACCGAAGCTTGATCGAAATAATAGTTGACACTCCGTCAACGCTAAAGGAGTAACCAATACCGTAGACTCCACTTTCTCCGATTCCTTCCACCTCACATACCCTTACCGGGCCCGAATTCCAATCAGTTCAGAAATGGTAATACTCGAGTATACCGGAATCAAGGGTCTCAATACCCAAAGATCCCAAAACAGACTACCGTGGTTCGTTATCTAATTGACCAGGCCCTTACCGGCCCGACTCGAGTAACTAGCCGCAGGTGTTGAGCTCAGAGGTCACAGAAAGGTCGTTGGATACAAGCTTCCAAACGATGTCAGAACAGATACAGATACAGATAACAGATTCAGATTCGCACCAAAATTTGGCATATGAACAGACAAGAGAACGAGTGTGATAAAGTACACTCTCGTCTCAATCAAAATAAACAGATAGTTCAGTCGTTCATATCACAGATTGCATGTACAGAAATCGAGTTAAACAACAAGTGAGGGGAGTGGTACACTCACCGGTTCAAGTACAGATACTTCAAAAGTTTTCACTTCAAATTGGCTTTAATCGCCAAGAAACCCTAAAATAATCAAAGTAAACCAATTGAAGGTTTCACATCCAAAATCGAGTAAACGGAATGCACAAGTGAGGCTCGACTACACGTCGTACGCCTTTCCATGGTAAGTACTAGTACAAAAGAATAAAATATGATTTTCAAAAGGCAACTCAAACCTAAAGAGACTAAGCGGCCTAGAAAATTGGACAGCATTTCCCCTAAATTTGCTTACTTTTCCAGCCGTCATGGCTTCATTATTTTCCTCAACCAGTCCCAAAGTCATACGAAATATAAATTCATCACAACAGCCGTTCAATAGGCTCAAAGTCATTCAAGTACAAAATTTAGTTAGGAAAATGACCGGAAATGAAAGTCAAGCCCTAAAATACTCAAATAAGCACAATAAGACTCGATTACCGGTCATAAACCAATTCCAAATACCACCAAAATAGGGCTCCATAAGAATACATAAGCACTAGAGTAAACTAGGAAAATCCGGAAATGGAATTAGCTCTAATCCAAAAAAAATAGTTTTTGACATCATTTTACGGTTTTGGCACCATTGGTACTACGATTATCGGATGGAGGTTCAAGATACACCGTTTCGAAGCTAAGAGGTAGGGATACAATGTTGAAGAAGGCTACTCAGCCCAGTTTCTATTTCAACCAGGTCAAAAATGCAATATACTACACCAGAACCGCAAAAACAGGTTCACAAACCGCATTCTGGTTCAAACATTATAAGTCAGGCTACCTAAGTCCAAATCAAGTGATTCCAAAGCCATCCGAAAGATAAGATACAAGGTTACAATTCCTCAGAAAACATCAACAACCAATTCCGAAGTATTCCCAACCAAAATAACCAATTACAGACGCAATTATCAAATTCGGGTAGAAACAGGGAAGCAGGGGTAATTCAGTCTTTTCACAAGCTACGTTGCTCCGATTGACCTGAAATTTTGTAGACATCTTTAAAATATCATTCCCTACAACTTTCATGTTTTGACCCAAGGCTAATTCGGTCCCTAACTATGAGGTACAGTGCTGGGCAGAATGTAAGAACGTGAAACCCTAGCTTTCCAAATTTCCTTCCAAAACAGAAATTTCCTGCAATTAACCACTTTTTTCACCTTCTAGCTTCCTTAAATATCATTTCCAATAATCATACATGACCACATAATAATAATCATATGAAAACAGAAAAATCACCAATAATTATAAAACTTCACCAATTCAACCAAAAATCAAGATATAATCCATAAAATTACATCTTAAACTACCACAAATCATGAATTAAACAACATTAGATGGAGGAGAGGGGTTCCTTCACTACTCACCTTAGCAACACAAGAGAGAGAGCAACTAATCACCTTAGCCTTCCAAACAACTCCACTAAACACCTCACAATCACTCACTTAAGGGTTTCTATGAACAAAAGCAAGATTAAATGGTTGAGTTATTGGATTTGAGCCAGAGTAGAGTTAGGAATTTGGAGAGCTTTTCTTTCTTTCTTCCTTGGAGAGAGATTCGGCCATAAGGATGAAGAAAATGATGAATTGTTGGTCAATTTTGGTTAATTGGTAAAGGTAAGTAAAATAGTCAAAGTCAAGAATAAACCATAAGGTGACACTTGTCACCCTTATTTAATGCAACTCTATCCTTTTGTCTCTCCAACTCTTATCTATCTAGGTAACTTCTAATTATCTCTTAACACCTGATAAATTAAATCCGGTATACACAACTTAACCTAATTGGCTGAATTTTACCGAACTTTCTGCACTAACGGGTCCCACATCCGGTATACGCTCTTAATTTCTCAAAAACTAACCGATACTAGAAAAATCATTTAAAAACTATATTTACTCATAAAATTTATTTTCACAATTTTTCGAATAAATAAAAGGTGGAAAAGCATGCAATTAAAAGAAAATAAAACCTAGAAATTAAGAAAATTACGGGTTCTCACAACATCACTTTAGTATGTAATGATAGAGGGGAGAAGCGATTTACTAAGAACTTTATAACTAGCTAGATCCTTAATTTAATCACAAGAAATGAAAGAAAAATATAATACAAAGCAGAAATCATTAGAATCAATCCAAAAAAACAAGAAAAGAAAATCTAGTGGATCCATATCCTATGCCCCCAAAGCGTCACGCGCCCTCTTCCGCAGACAACCCCAAACAAATAAATAAGTACTATGGACAAAGGAAAGTTGTAGCATAAAAAATGACTTAGCCTTCTTGTTTGATATGGTTATAGCATTAATTTGGGACATCAGGGTAGACTGGGCTCAAGTTTGTGTACATCGAGGGAGGGATGCCTTCAAAATTAATTGCATATTTTTTTTGTAAGTTGCAAACTCCGTATATGAGGGAGAAATGCTAGCCCTAATTTTATTAATCAAATAGAGGGAAAAAAAATAAGAAAGGGGGTATGTAGCTGATCTCCAGTACATAAGACTACGGTAAGGATTACTACTCCTTAATAGTAAAAGATCTTAACAGCAAAAAATTAATTTTAAATTTATATTGTTTCAATATTTAATACGAAATAAAGTCTTAGATGAACTTGTTTGTGTTCTTTCACACGCTACTAAATTAGTATTCTAACCCGTGTCATGTACAAGTTTACATCAAAAATAAAATTAATAATATGTTTTTATCTAATTATTTCAAAAAGCAAAGGCTTAAAAATTAAAACATTTTCATTTTATTGTAAATTTCATTTTTTTTGGCTAATCCCGTGCACGGGGGTGGGTGCCACCCCGATATTTATTCATGTACCACAAAGTTACATGAGGGGGACTAGGCTGGACCTCAACTTAGTAGTCTATCTAGATATTTTAATACTTCGCCTAGAAGGCATACCTAGTATGTCGATCCAGAATTCTCCCCCGCGCTAACTGAGGCAGCATGGAAGACTGCTCGTACACCCGAATTTGTTCTAGCGGGTGAGTGGCCCCATATTAGATAGTATGTCTGCCATGTTATTGGTTTCTCGGAAGCAGTGTGAGAACCTAGAGGGATCTGCTAGTAATTGCCAAATTTGATGTACTTCCCTGCGAATGTGCCAAGGGCAGAAGAGCGTCGCTGGAGAATTTCCATTGATACCAAGGAGTCAGATTGCAGTCGGACCCAGCTATACCGCTTTTGATAGCAGAGACGAAGGCCAATCAATATCGCTAAAGTTTCTGCACGTAAGCTAGTGCCCTGTCCCAAGAACGTGGAATAAGCCACTAACAAATGCCCATTAGCATCTCGTAGGATCCCTCCCGGAGATAGAAGCTTTGATTCCACGATAGAATCCTACCCATAATGGCTTGGCGCACCTCTCCATAGTATGAGGCTTTGCATCTCCCAAAGTAAAGCGGAAACCCCAAATACCCAGCTGGGAAGTGTTGCTGGTGGAATCCAGTAATGTGCTCAATCACCCTTTGCCTCAAATGGGACAAGGACGGATGTGCCAGATAGCCACTTTTTTGGACATTCAAGAGCTGTCCAGACAATTTTTGATACGAGTCTAACACCTTCATAATCTTCTTTAGGGGAGCTGTAGATTCGTTAGCAAAAATCAATATATCGTCTGCAAATGCCAAGTGGGTCAATTGAGGGCAGCCATTAGGAACTTTGAATCTCAAGAAACCTAGTTGTGACGCTAGATTGTTCAAACCTCTCGATAGAACCTTTGCCCCTATAACCAATAGTGCCAGTGACAGAGAGTCCCCCTGACGAAGGCCCCTGGTGGACTTGAAAAAATCATAAGGTGCTCCATTAACAATAATAGAGAACCAGACATTAAATACCAATCTCCATACCATATCTATGAATCTTTCCCCAAACCCAAACTTCTTGAGCACCTGGACAATAAAGAACCACAACACACGATCATATGCCTTGGACATGTATAGTTTTAGAAGTACATTCCCTCCTCTCGTCAGTTTCCCAATGCCTGAGCTATTTTCTTGGGCATGCAAGTAATTTTCAGCGATATTCCATCCCTTCACAAAACTATTATGTTGGGGTGAAATTATACTTGGCAGTAATAAGGCTAGCTGGTCCGCCAATATCCTTGACAATACCTTATTAAAAACATTGCACAGGCTAATACGGAAAAAGTAAGTAAAGTCTTGGGGGTTCGACACCTTTGGGATTAAAATAATGGAGGTGGAAGTAATAAAGTGCAGTAGCTCAACCCCACCAAAAAAACCCAATATTGCATTATACATACCCTGAGCCACAATCTCCCATGCAAAGGTGAAGAACTTACCCATAAAACCATCAAAACCCACCACGCTGTCACCATCTAGTTCAAAAACCACACGCTTTACTTCTTCCATGGAAGGTATAGCCTCCAAACCGTTGTTTTCCTCCTCCTCAACCATAGGTGGTATCAAGTGCAATAGTTCAAGAGACATGTTGACCGGCTCCAAGAACAGTTCCGTGAAGTAAGAACGGCTTCATTGGCAATACTATCATCCGTTTCCACCCAAGTGCCTGTTCCATCTCTAATCCTATGGATCAAGCATTGCACTCTTCTTTGTTTGACCACTGCGTGAAAAAAATTAGAGTCGCAATCCCCATGGCGCAACCATTTAACTCGCGCCTTTTGGCTCCAAAATTGCTCCTCAATTGCAAGCGTGTGATGAAGTTTTGCTTGAGCCTTATTAAGCTCTACTTGTGCCTCCTCCATGTCCTCAATCTCCATTCTTTCTTTTGCCCACAAGACTGATGATTCTGCCACTTGAACCGCTACAAAGACGTTCCAAAATTCCCACTTGTTCCACTCTTGAATTGCTCTCCTGGTTGCTAGTAACTTGGAACACAATATCCTCAATGGCGATCCACCCACCTCCAGTTGCCATGCAGCTTGAATTAGGTCCAAAAGCTAGGGTTTGAATTCCAAACGTTCAAGAATCTGAATGCATGCAGCTTGTTATCCAACCGAGACGAGAAGGAAATTTTTAACAGCGCATGATCCGAAGGGTGTCACGCATGTATTATTTTGAATAAGAGAAAAGTATAAAAAATAAACACAAGGATCGTCAAATATAAAATTGCGACTAATGTGTTGTTTTTGTCAAATAAGAGCATGAACTTAATGATGCAATTGGTTGAATATATTTTAGGTGTTACATGTGACACCTTAATATTTGTGTTGTCAAATAGTCCGTTGCTATGAACAAGAAGCTTAGCTGAAAAATGTGATTTTGATAGATTTTGATTCTTACAATAAAAGCAGAAAGTTTTTTTAAGTGATGAATAGATTAGATGTGAACGTAACAAAACTTTAATCAGATAAATGAATAGAATGCTTACACAAGTCGTGTGATTAGTTTGCCAATCTTTTTTGGAGGTGAGAACATTCTTCACAAATCAAAATGTTATTATTGGTGAATGTGCCAATTCTTTTGAATTTTTTGAGTTCAAATAACAAATCAAAATGCACAATCTTTGCATGAATTAATGTATTTATGCACCAATCTATTATTGTTGTCTTGTGTACTAAAGATGCATAAAAAGTATAAGTTAGCACTTAATTTCTATCATGGACACCATATGCAATAAGCAAAATTAATATAAATAATTTATACCTTCTTTTGCAAATCTAAGATACTATGCAGGACAGGAAAATATGAATTTATTATGCCTGTATTGACAATTGATATTTAGTTTACTACTTGAATCCTGTATTTCCATGGAAACATTGTATCTATTATGTGTGTATATACATACATACATGCATACATATATATACTAGGGGGGAGTGCCTGTGTGATAACCCCACCTCTCCCTAGAGCGTACCCTAGGATTTAGCAGACCGCCTGCTTAACTCTCGCCAGGACTCGTTTACATAACTTAAAAGATGAATTATAACTTCAAGAGTAAGAGCAGCAGCAGTTTCCAAACTTAAAATATATATACACTTAGTCATCTCAAACGTCCATACATACTCAAAATACAGCAAAAGATTCAATCTCTAGTTGAAATCCAAACCCTAGATGAGCACTAGTACTATTACAATTACAAAGCCAAAAGGTGTAGACAAAATCCAGCTTGCCCCAATTACACGCCCATGCTCGCATCTCCCGTAAGGAAAACAAAACTAATGGGATGAACCATAGCTCAGTGAGGTTCCAAAACAATTCATGCAAACAAAGAATCTGTGACAGCCCCACCTTCCTTTGGGGCGTACCGCAAGGGTTAGCGGACTGCTTGCCCAACTTTTGCCAGGACTAACTAAACCAAAATTTGCAAAAAGTACTAAAATGCAGTTCACTTCTGATCATCAACCCAGGACTATATACAATAGAGTTACTAATGATTCAAACTTAAAGTACAAACTAGAATTTTCAATCTTATACAAATACATGTAAGGTTTACTAATACAGAAGAGCTTAAACAAAATGCATAAAAGTTATAACTAGCTCAACTCTTCCCAAAAATCACGTTCCCAAAACTTAGCCCCTTGTAAGGAAAACAAAAGTGATAAAGTGAGCTTTCGCCCAATGAGGTACCACAGGTCATGCAATCGAAATCACATAGTTAGAACTTTAATCTATCAAATATAAGTATCAAGGAAAGGAATAAGTAAATACCACAACTAATACAACACGGTTCAAATAAAAGGATACAGATGACTCTCAAGAGCCAAATTCCCCAGTCGCATTAGTTTGATCCAAGCTCGTTGACCCTCCGTCAATGTTTAGAGATGCAAAAACATTGACCATAGATCTCCGCTTTACACCAATTTTCGTCCACCAAATATACCCCTTACTGGGTCCGAACACCAAATGGAAACAGTGGTGGTAATACTTACCAATTATCAGAAGAATCCAATATTCAGTAAATCAGTGGCAGTTTTCCTCATGGCTCATCAATCTATCTCAACCAGCCCTTGTTGGCTTGATTCAATTAACTACCAACGAGGTTTGAGCTCAAATTCACAATAAAGTAGTCGGATATTGGGCTCCAAATGACATCCAAGTCATGCACAAGTAATAGATTTCAAATGAACAGTAGACCAATCAAACAGTCAAGTGGAATCGAGTGTGATAAAGTACTCACTCGTCCAATCCAGATTAAACCAAATCACAGTCATACAACTCATAAATTTTAGTCACAAATAATTGACTTTAAGCAACAAGTCATGCAAGTAGTACACTCACCGTTTTATGGTAGAGCAACTATGAGGACCCGAATTTTTAATTTCACTTACTTTTATTTATCTTACTGGCTTATTTAATTATTTATTTATTAGTTTGCTCAAATTAAGTTATTTCATCCATTTTCATTACAATTACATTGTACATTACCCCAAATTATATTTTAGAACATTTGTTTTAAAAGTTAATTTTTCTGCGGCTTAACTAGTGAGAATTAGTGAATACAAATTTTTTGAGGCAAAATTGGTTCGAGAGTGCAGTGGTCTTTGAGAATTAAGGATGATCAATAGTAGACTAAGAAAAGTTAATTGAGAAATTAGAGGTGAGTGAGTTGGTTTAAGCTCAATTAGGAGCACTAATGGCCCACTATTCATTAGTTGACTTTTTGCACCAAAGCACCTTTATGTCATTTCTTCCTTGTCATTCCATCACTTCACCAATAACCCACACAAACCCTTTCATCCTCTTTCCTCTTGGCCAGCCACCCTTCACCCTTCTCTTACCAAAATTTCAGCTAGCTTTTCTTCCACTTTTGCTCCAAAAACACACTCCAATTTTGCTCACTTCCCTGGAATATCACTCTAGTTTGAAGGGAGACTTGAAGGGGAAGGAAACTTGGTGGTTTAGAGCTTAAACACTAGTGGTTTGGTCTTCATCTCTTGGAAGTAAGGTAAAACTCCAAAGCTCTCATTTTTTTCCTCTAACTCACTACAAGAAATTTGGTCATCAGTGACAACTGATTATTATCACAGAAAATGTAAAAGTCGTCACTAACGTGTTTTACTGACAACATTTTAGTTGTCACAAAGTCGTCAGTGAATCTCTGTCGGTAAAGGTACACAGTCACAACATTAAATGTCGTCAGTAAATGTTATTCATTAGTGACAATATTTTTTGTCAATAATAAATACATATATAGTGACGACATTTCACCTTATCAATGATGCTCGTAGTAGTGTCGTCAGTAAAATCCTTTTCATAGTTGCCGTTGGTATTGATTGGTTACTCACAACTCTTTAGAGTCGTCACTAAAAATGGCTCTTTACTGACAACATTTATCATCACTATATACCTTTTTGTTATACACCCTATTTAGTGACAACTTTTTGTTGTTAGTGGAGAAATCTGATTAGTAACAATATATTGTCACTATGAAACCTGATACAAACGATTGTCCTAAAAGCAACCAATCCAACAATACATCAAATTAGAACCATATAAGGCCTGCTAATTAATATCTAAAAGCATCCATTATACTAAAAAGGAATCCAACAATTCATCAAATCAAAAGAACCATAAAAGGCCTGCTAATTAATAGCTAAAAGCATCCATTATGCTACAAAGGACCAAAATATAATGTTTAAGTTCAATGTCATCCTACAAATACTACAATAGAAGTGGTACTGTGTAACCCAAATTGTTCATGCAAAGTCAATCAAGTTTACAAAAAGCATCCGAGCCTCAAAAGTCATAAAAACTTCCAAAACACTTCACGAGCCAAAAAAGAAGCTTTATCTTCATCCTTCTTGAGTCCACTTAGTAGCTGTGAATTTTGCACAAAATCTGACATAGTAGCATTTGTCTGCATAAAGTAGTATAACAATAGTAAGTAACAAGCATTTTGAAAAGGAAAAAAATCTTAGATTTACTTATCACAAACTCAAATAATGAGTAGGAAATTATTAAGGAAAAGAATAAAGAAGGTGAAGAATTGTCATAACAAGAACAATATCCCAAATGAACTCAAAAGTTAGCTATTAAAGTATTAGTAATGTCAATAACTTATTTATATTCTATATGTTCTACTGAAGACAAAGGATTGTTACTTATAAAAATTAGCCATGGATAACATAAAACAATGATTCGCTGCAAATTGCTGTGCTACAATAACTTGATTAAGTTCATTCTTCAACCCGTAAAAGGTTATTTTAAATTAGCTTACTACCCAAAATTAAACCATCTATATAAATGCCCTCATTAAGTCAATTGGGCAGAAAATTATGTCCATGATTCATATTGCACTTGATTTGTACTATTACAAATCTACCTTATTAAAAGTATGATCAGAAAAAGGTTTTGCCATGCATTACGAGCATCAATTAGCAACTCTGGAGTACAAATCTACCTTATTAAGTTTTATTGCCATGCATTACGAGCATCAACTTTAGTCAAGTTGTCAATAAAACTTATCAGTGATGACTTTAATGTGTCGTCGAAAAATTTCTTGAGTATAGGATTTTCTCTACAGTTCTTGAGTCAATTAGCAACTCTGGCTGCTGATCTTTCAAAAATCTAAAATGAGCAACATATCTGCAGTGAAGTACTTCAATTATTAGTAGGTGATAATAAAAACTTGAGACAAGAAAGAGAACTTAGAAATTTGCAAGAAAATAAGCTGAATCATTTCTTTTATGTATCGTCTAGACAGTGACTGAACAAGAGCAAAGTAAGAGATAAAGCACTTGAAACTTTAGAACTCAAGAAAGCTTCAGATTGGCTTCAAAAACTCACTAATTTCAAAGACTGGACACACATGCTCGGAGTACAAGTACTACTAAAATGAAAATGTATTATCAAGTAATAACAATCAAATGTAAAGACAAAAAATTTATGTATGAATGATTACAATCATATCCAAGTACCGGTGTAGTAATCATAATGAAATGAGTAACATAGCAAGTATAGCAGATAAGTTCCATAACATTATAAAGCTCAGAAACAAGTGCAATAGAAATGAAAAGAGCATGATAATCAACTGCTTTGAACCTCTAATTTAGCTTTGATTGAAAAACGTATTCAGCACACCATGCTAAAACACTTGAGTAAAACAAAAGCAAGAATTTTATCATCCTTATGAAATTAAAGCTGTCAAACCATACAACTAAATTAAATTAATGCACAAAATCAACCATGGAACTGCAACCCATTAAAAAAATGCTACTGTAAATAAATACTTACAGTGTCATAATCCATTAAGATAATACAAACTTTCACCACAATATATCCACATATTATAACTATAGACAATTCGCCTACACAGTAATCAGCCATGACATCTAATTAGAAGAATACAGACCAGTCAATTTATGGTATTCTTTTATGCAAAATTTGTTTTCACCCATGTGACAACCACTTTGAAATTTCATAAGAATAAAATCTGGAAAGTCACATGAATACATTGCCCGTGTAACTAAAACTCGTGCAACCAAAGCCCACAAATCAAACAGAGTTCATAGATCATATTACAAACTTTTGAGATGATGTCCGTGTTTATTCCCTACTTATCACTAAGTTCAACTTATATCCTAGCATGAAAGCTTAGTACACACTTTTATAGCAAGACAATTACATAATTCAGGTTTAAACACAAAGACTAGTCCAACTAGTTATGTTAAGAAAAGTATCCAAATCTGAGTTTTTTTTAAATCTCCCTTTTGACATTCAACTGGCTACTGTAATCAGTGCAACAAAAAGCTGATTGAAACTCGTCAATCACTAGTCCAGAGCACATAGGCATCAAAACTTCTCAGAAGCAGAGCAAACTACACAAGCTCGACAGCTTCACTACTTTATCTTCTATGGCAAACTCTCCTTTCATTTAACGTCAACAGTGGAAAATGCGGGCCAGATGCAAATCTCTAAAAGATTCTAGATAACATAGGAAGACATACAATTGTGAGTCTGTGATGCAATAGTAAAGAAAAAGTAAACAAGGAGCCACTGAATATTGGAAGTGAAAGAAGAAAACTTCAGAATGAACAAGCCAATTGTCAGGACTAAGCGTTCGATAAACATAACTTGAAGTAATTCTCCATGCATCAAATTATTTCCACAAAGAAAAAAGAAGCATACACATTATTTCCACAAAGAAAAAAGAAGCATTAAGTTTTCATTTCCTGAATCAACCTTACAGAAAATGCCTTCCAATCCAAATCTGAGTATTTAGTGTTATTGTATGAGACAACTTGATGTACACATAACACCTGGAATATACAATCTATACCCAGATTAGAAAAGGGAACTTTTCCCACAAGTCATTACTTCACCAGAAACACCAAGGAACCATATATGAACACAGGAAAGAACTCTATTTTACTAACACAAACAATTAAAGAACATTACTTTAGCATTTACCAATAATTAAGAATGCTATGAGATGTAGTTACACAAAAACAGATTGAGCTAAGATGCTAGAAGTAGAACAGATTCATTGTACCAAACAAAGAAGAAAAGTAAATCCAAACTACAATCAAAAATGAAAAGAAAAAATTCCCTTCAATTAACCAAAAATAGTCCCATAGTTATCACTCCGGGCAAAGCACAAAAGAGACGGGAAGAAGAAATAGAAGTGATTACCCTCTTGGAAACAGAACGAATGTTTCGTGTTGCAACCTTGGAGAAAATTGAAGTGCGCAGTTCTGGAAGAAAAATCATTCAGCCAGAGCAATAAATATTTTGAGGTAAATGAGTATGCTATTATGCCTCATCTAAAGCTTGTCTAATTGCCTCATCTAATTTGGTCATTATTATTCAATTCTCCCCCTACCAAGTCCAGCTGTAGCTGATTTTGTACAAAAAATCTTTGGGAAGTAGCAAGTCTGTGACGGCCCCACCTCCCCCTAAGGCGAACCAGAGGGTTCGGCGGGTCGCCTGCCCAGCTCTCGCCGGGACTCAGTCGTTCACTACATTCCTCAAACAGATTACAATATAAATCTCAAATATACATCACATGGTCCACAAATATACATCCAAGTCTCCAATAATTACATGTCACAAATGCAGCGGAAACTAATCCCAACTATACATAAAATGATTCCAAAACCAAAACTATACAAGATATAGGCCATCCAGTCACGTGACTAAGTACTACCAGCCTTCCTTCGCCACGAGCCCTGTGGAGGGGAATAAAAATATTTTTGGGGTAAGCTAAAAACTCAGCGAGTAACCGGTAAAATCAGTAATCAAATCGGTTTAACAATAGTTCATTTCAATGATGTCATAAATCAAATGATAAGTCCAGAAACAATTACGACATTTACAAAACATTAAATATGGGGTATCAAGAATTCAAGAAACATTTACAATGGAAAGCGATAGTAACATTCATTAAAAGGATACGGGTGGCTCCCAAGCCAATTCTTTTGTCGAGTTTGATCACTGGTTGACCCTTAAGATCCTGAGCTACACAGCTCACTTCTCTTGCCCAAGTCACGAGCAATAAATGCTCTAATTCAAGCAATAAATGCTCTGGTTCAAGCAATAAATGCTCTCAAGCAATAAATGCTCTGGTTCAAGCAATAAATGCTTTGGTTCAAGCAATAAGTGCTCTGGTTCAAGCAATAAATGCTCTGGTTCAAGCAATAAATGCTCTGCAAATATTCACAAGCCATGAATTCTCTATAACAAATCATAAAAATCATATTTCACAGGTATTAATAGCAACTAATGGGGTTTAGATCGAGTGCGATAAAGTACACCCTCGCCTAAGTGCCCATTCATAGTAAACTCATTTTTGTATTGAGTTACACAGAAATCCTGATCACTCACATACAAGCACGCATGATATGCAAGAAAACGGTTCAAAAGTAACTTTGGAAACAGGTCAAAAGTAAATAAGACAAGAAAACAGTTCAAAAGTAACTTTGGAAACAGTTCAAAAGTAAATAATGCAGGAAACGGTTCATAATTAACTTTGGAAATAGTTTGAAGTCACTCACCTCCATGGCTCAGAAACCATCCATCATATATCATTGCCTTGCTCAAAGCCAAGTCTTAGATCACAAACTCAAGGCAAACAAGTCCTTTAAAAGTTCGGACAGCACTTCCCCTAAATTTGTTAACTTTTCCAGCCATCATGGCTTCATTATTTCCTCATTCCAACCCAAAGGTACACACACAACAACAAGTTCATCCAATAGCCATTCAGCAAGTTCCAAGTAGTACTAGTACAAGTCAAGCTAGGGAAAAGTCCGGAAATGAAAGTTAAGCTCAAAACCAGAAAAATAGTTTTGACGTCATTTTGCGGTAATGGCACCAAAGGCACTACGATTCTCGGATGAAGGTGCAAGATACACCGTTTTGAAGCTAAGAGATATGGCTATAATATTGTAGAAGGTCACTCAACCCAGTTTCGAGTGTAAACTGGTCAAAAATGCAAGATACTTCATCAACAACGTAAAACAGATTCACCAAAACGCATTCTAGCGGAAACATCATAACTCAGGCTCTACAAGTAAAAATCCAGAAATTCCAAAACCAGCTGAAAGCTAAGAAACAGGGTTACATTTCATCAGAAGACTTCAACAACCAATTCGGAAGAAATCCTGACCAAAACAACCAATTACAGGCGCAATGCTTACATTCGGGTAAAACCAGAACAGCAATAGTAATTTCGACTTTTCTCACTCTACACTACTCCGATTGACCTGAAATTTTGTAGGCACCTTTAAAATGTCATTCCCTACAACTTTCATGTTTTAAGACAAGGCCAATTCGGCCTCTATATAGGACCTAAAAATTCGGACAGAATGAAGAACATTGAAACCTAGTTTTCCACTTTTCCTTCCAAAACAGAAATTGATTGCAATTGTCCACTTTTTCCACCTTCTAGAATCATTATATACCATTTCCAATCATCATACATGACCCCATAATCATATCCATGTGAAAACAGAAAAATCCCCAATAATTATAAAACTTCACCAATTCAACCAAAATCAAGATATAATCCATAAAAGTGCATCTTATACCACCTCCAATCATGATTTAAGCATCAATTAAGGGAGGAGAGTGGTTCTTCACAACTCACCTTAGCAATACAAGAGATAGAGCAACTAGTCACCTTAGCTTTCCAAACAACTCCACAAAACACCTCAAGACCACTTAGCAAAGAGATTTTATGGAATGATTTGGAGTTTTATTGGTTGGATTTGAAGATTGAGCAAGAAATAGAAGGAAGAAATTGAGAGCTTTTCTTTCTTTCTTGAGCAAGAACATTCGGCCAAGAAGCTTACAAAATGAAGCTTATTTTGATCAATTTTTGGTATTTATTTGGTAAAAGTAAAGGTAAAGTCAAATGGTCAAAGTCCAAGATTAAATCACAAGGTGACACTTGTCACCTTTTGGTTCAAAACTTATCTTTTTTGTCTCTCCAATACAAATATCTTAACACCTTGTAAAATAATATCACTTAATACAAAATTCCAACAAATTGTCAAAAAAATATAATGCATTTACCGCACTAGCGGGTCCCACGTTCAAAATACGCTTTTAATTTCTCAAAAACTAACCGATACTAGAAAAATCATTTTAAAACTATTTTTTCTCATAAACTTTATCTGGGGAATTTTTCTAATAAAGAAAATGTAGAAAAGGTGGGCGATTAAATAAAATAAACTCTAGAAAATTAGAAAATTTTCGGGTTCTCACACTCATACTTTTCGGGGCGTCACAAAGTCCTTCCCAAGTGGGCCTAGAAGTAGAGGATACAATTAATCTAGGGGATTCACGATAACTAGGTAAAAAATTTTCCCTAAAAATCAACCGAAAGAACTAACCCTAGAAATCAACCGTTTTCTCTTCAATTTCCTCAAGAGCTAGTGAATTTGGTAACAGCCTTGGTGCCTTCGGAGACGGCGTGCTTGGCCAATTCACCGGGAAGTACAAGTCTCACAGTAGTCTGAATCTCCCTCGACGTAATCGTCGGCTTCTTATTGTACCTGGCGAGCCTGGAAGCCTCCTGAGCCAATTTCTCGAAAATATTGTTGATGAAGCTGTTCATGATACCCATGGCATTGCTGGAGATCCCGATGTCGGGATGGACTTGTTTCAGCACCTTGAAGATGTAGATCTTGTAGGTCTCGCTGCTCTCTTGACTCTCTTCTTCTTTTTGTCGCCGGCAGTGGCTCCGCCTTCCTTCGGGAGTTTCTTCCTGGCCTTTGGCTTCTTCTCTGCCGGAGCATTCTCGGCTGCTGGGGCTTTCTCGGCCGCGAGCTTCTTCTCAGCTGGCTTCTTCTCCGCCTTTGGTGCCATCGCTGCTTTTGAAGCTGAAATTAGAGAGACTTTGACGGGAAGGATAAAAAACGGGCTTCGATTTAAAGACTGGAGAGGGGAGATGTCTGACAGAGAGTTCAACACTTAGAAAAGTTATTATTTTGCATCTACGTAGTACAAGAGACTTGGGCAATTTTGCGCCTCTTTTTTTGCCTTGAATTTTAAAATTGCGCCACTTTGTTTTTGTCTTGAATTTTAACTAGATTTGGACATCATAATTCCCCCCCTTTTTCACAAGAAAAATTGGTGCAATTTTGTCTTTTATAATTGTATTTGAAATATAGATTTCATTTTTATTCATTATTTTTGTGTCACAATTTTAAAAATTTTAGTATGAGTGGCAAAATTTTTTAAATTCATATAAATGGAAAAGCATTTTAATAAAATTTAACTAGTTCTTATAAGTGCTAAAACTTTATATCAATTATAACTACTATTTATAAAACTTCACTATTAATCCATTATCTTCAAATAAGAAAAAAATGCACAATTCAACTAATACATAAAGTGTATTAGTTAATTAACTATGGAGTTTATGATTTATCCACTTCGATAACCGATTCAATTTGAAAACTCTTATTTAAATTCATATCAAATTAACTAATAATCATTCTAAGTTAAGTAATCACAAGTTTATTTACACTAATGAATTTTTTATTTTTTAATTATTTTTTATTCTAATGAAGTTATTACATATACAAGAAAATTAAACTAATAAGAAGGCTCGTAAGTATACAACAACTAAAAATCATTAGAGAACACATAATGATTACAAAAAATTAAGAGTAATAGTTGCAAAAAACAATAAATATTTAAAATCAAACAGTGATAAAACTAGTTGTCACTAACAGCTATATAATGTTATCAGTGACAACAATAGCAAAGTTGTCAAAGAAAGGTGCTATTATTACTGACGACTTTTAGAAAGTTGTCACTATTGCAGTTCCCGCTCTCTTCATGACTCCTGGCGGGAATCGAATTGTGACAACAATGCAAGTTCGTCACTGATGTGTTGGCTTCCTTGACTCGATTGTGACAACTTGCCGTATTTTGGTTAAAGGACCCCATTTTGTGACGATTTTTTTTCATCACTGAGAAATATTGTCACTAATGGCCAAATTTCTTGTAGTGACTTATGGTTAGTTTAGTTAGTTTTAACTAGTTAAACATTGGGTTGTTGATGGGTTCTAAGAACCTTGACACTAGGTAGATGCCTTGAGGTGGCTTTTAGGTAGTGGCCTTGAGGAATTGCTTATTTGATTGCTATTTTTGTGAATGAAATCTTGGTTTTGGTAGTGAGAGTTGAAAAGAAAAGTTGAAGAGAGAAAGGAGCATTCTGTCCGAAATTTCTGCTGGTTATTTCCTTCATGTTAATTTCAAATTTTGTCGTTATTTTGGTGCCAAAATGCTTGTTATATGTTGGTGTTTATGTGTATCAATTACCTCCTTAAAAGCATTTCAATTGGTTGAGTCAAAGTTGGGTTAAAGTAAGGAAGAAAATCTGAAAAATGGCTGACCAAGTTACCAAACCAGTGTGTAAGTTGCAGCCCATAACGTGTCGTCTAGGAGTCAAAATCAAGTGCAGTTTGTGTCACATGAAACTAGACTCCGAGGGCTTTCCAACGGTATAAAATGAACCTTCTAGTTCATTTTCTATGAGCCGTAGTGAAACGGCAAAATTGACTGGTTTTCCTCATTGTGTCTATCCGAGAAACAAGTGTAGCTGCAGTTTGTAGCTCGTTTTTACTTATCTTACCAAACGAATTTTAAGACAGTTCCTTTTAGTGATTTTTAGCATTTTAAATCTAGTTTTCAACGCCACAAACCACGCTAAATTTTGAGTTGTGTAACTTTAGTTATGATAAGATTTTGAAACTGTGTCAAGTGCTCCAAAACTGGAAATTTCGTGAAACAGGTTCCAAAAATCAGCTTTCCTAAAACTTTTGTATCTTGGTGTAGAAAGGTCCAAATTGAGTACCATTTATTGCATTTAAAACTAGACTTAGAGTTATTTCAGTGGTAAAAATTTCAAGGACTGATTCTATTTCTATGAATTTTGCCAATTTTCCAAACTTTACTGAAATTGCAAGCCTGTTTGGCTCTGTTCTGTCTAGAACAGTGAATTTGAGCTCAAATTTGAATGATTTCAGATTTGAATCTGGGAAAAGTGTCTTCTAGAGAAATTTAGTACATTGAATCTAGTTTCCAATGGTATAAAGTTTCCAATTTTTGGACTTACAGAACCCAAGTTATGATTTTTCCAAATGGTGTTGCACAAAGCTGGAATTTTCTGGTTTCAAGCAAAATGCTCATTTAAGAACTTTTAACTTTCCTTTGAGATTGTTAGTTCGTTTGGATTTCATGGTTGGATACAAGGTCTCTTTGAACATTAGACCTTCATTTTGAATCTTGGTTTCGAAAGGATTAAACCTCTTTTGATGCGTTTCTTGGTTGCCTAACTTTCCTTGTTAATTGCACCTCATTTCATACTTGAGAAATGGATTTTAACCCCTAGTCTTATGCCCTTGATTTTCATGAGATTAGACTCTAAAAATGGAGCATTTTAACTAGAGTAATTCTTGGAGAATTTCACTAGTTTTAAACTCGAAACTTGGATCCTTTGGCTTTGACATATACTATGGAAATAAGTGGAGTTTTGATGCATTTTAACTCTATTAGTTTAGAAACTGTGAACTCTCCTTATATTCTAAAGTTTGGGCATAGCCACAAGAAGTTTTGAGAGATGAACCCTTTTCTCGATTTTTGTGCCGAAAGTAAATATGGTACTTTCTTTTGGAACTAAGAGTTCTTGCCAAGACTTGAATCGAAAACAACCCTTGAGTTCTCTGAGTATTATTTCAATGATTTAGTGAGAAAAACTCCTTTAATTTGACTCTAACTTGTAACTTTGAGAGTGGGTAGCAAGAAAATATTTTTCTTTTAACCTTGGTCGAGTACCTAGATAATCGTGATTGTACATGTCTCAAGTGGTCACGAGAATGCCGAGGAACTTGTCTGATCTCTCGCTTTGCTCTTGTTTTGCTCTTGGCTCTTGGTGAGTGTCAAGTGCATGTTCAATATTAATATGATTGAAATGATATTTGTACAAGTGCTATATGCTATGTGAACTTGCCGAGGCAAGGGTGTACTTTACCGCCCTCGTTCTCTCTCTCTCTTGATTGAATGATACTTGTTAAATGAATGTATATGACTTGCACTTGTATTCGAACATGTTTTTACTCGTGAGCACTGAGCAGCAGCATGTACCACACCCTATTCAGGTGGGAGGTGTCTCACATACCCGACTCAGTGCTATGATTGATTATCTGAGCGGCAGCATGTACCACACCCTATTCGGGTGGGAGGTGCCTCTCATACTGACTCAGAGCCATGAACAATTCTAAGTCGATTGGAGTGTTGTCTCATCGACCAATTATAATTATGGGGACACCCTAACCCATTAGCTAAACTTGTAATTAGAGCCGACAAGGGCTTGGTTGAGAAGCTTGGTGAACCTTGGGAAATGATATAGCTTGATCTTTTGAGATCTCGCTTGGCATACTCGAATAATATCGCCACTACATGAATGTTTGGTTTCGAATTCGAGTGGGTCTTATGTTGGATTAAGGTAGTAAGTCGAGCACTACGGTCGTGTTACGACTTGAGTTGACGGAGAGTCAACCCCAAATGACTTAAATCGGTTGAGATATGGAAATAGCTCCTGAGAGCTACTGTATCCTTCCATAAGTGTTATTTCCTACTTGTGCACTTAAATGAAAGTTCATGTTTAAAGTTGTTTTCAAGCATGTTATTTGATTGGATTGTGCTACTTGCTTGCTTGCTTAAGTTTTCTTAGCCTCACTGAGCGTTAGCTCATCCCTTTAAGTCCGTTTTCCTTAATAGGCTTTGGAGGTAGAAGTTGGAAGTTCTAGACTAGCGACTTTTGGTGGAAGTTAGTATACTTTTGTATGTTATTGGAGACCATTAAAGTGTAAATTTTGTTATACTTGGGATTTGTTGTTTGTAATCATAAATGGTTTACTTGGAAGTTTTGAGCTTGTATGTTCGAAATACTTATTAATTAAGTCGATGGTTAATTATGATCCTTTATTAAGCTTGAACGAGCGCACGAGTCCTGACGAGAGTTGGGCAGGCATCCCGCTGATACCCTAAGGTTCACCTTAGGGAGAGGTGGTGTGAGGACCCCAAAAATTTTCTTATTTTTATCGAATATTATTAGTTTATTTAAATATTTATTCACCCATTTTCTCCGAATAATTTGTTCCAACCATTTTAAGTCCATTCGTAAGGAACAATGTCTCTCTTATATTCTTAAAATGTCCCGTTAGCAAATTTAATTTTTCGGAAGTTCGTTTAAGTGAAGAATAACGAGTATACGTGTTTCGAGGCGATATTTTAACCGAGAGTACAATTATTTTGGAGAATTAAGAATGATCACTAGTAGATTGAGAAAAGTTAATTGAGGAAGTAGAGGTGAATGAGTTCTAATTAAGTTACCCCGTGTTCGCGTCGAAAGTTTTCGAAAATCACATCGCGCGGCAAATTGGAGACTTGAGGAATCAATGTATGAGTACTCATGGTTTATTTCTAAGATAACTATTTTTATGATTAATTACCCTAATATTAGTTAATTCTATTATCGTTACAAGAATTTCTTTTAAGTTTCACTTTACTGCGCGCGAATCGGAAATTTGTGTAAATCGAGCCGGAGCGGCTAAGTGGAGATTTAAGAAACTTAATCTAGACTACTAAGAGTGAATAATTATAATGTTTAAGGAAGTGCATTAGAGGTTTAATGCACAAGTGAAACAAACCTGAGAGGAAACGGGCACGAAACGCGCGCGTATGCGCACTATTGGAGAGTTGACTTTTGCGCACAAAAGCCACCAACCACCAAGCTTCTCCAAGAAGCTTCCCATATCAGATTTTCACTCCCTCTCACTCTCTCAAAGCAGCCGGCCACCCCAAGGAGAAGAAGAACCAAAAACCTTCATCATCTCACTTCAATTTCTTGCACCATTTCACTTCAAATTTACCGTACAAACTCAAAACAACTTGAAGACTATCTTGGGCTAGGAAGAGGGCTTCATTCCACGGTTTCTTGGAGCTTCAAGGTGACCAAAATTTCTGACTTTCAACAGCCAAGAGGTAGTGAATGATCTAACCTTCTAAACTTGATTTTTGTAAGTTAGATTACACTTAGAAGCTTGTAGCTTCATGTGGGTAACTTTGGTTGGTTGAAAATCATGTGAGTGGGCTCTATGAAATCTCACAATGAATATATTGGACTGATATGATGATTAAGTGTTAAACTACTATTGATTAAGTGTTGTTTATGTTATTTATGTTATTTATGTTGATTAAGTGTTAAACTAGTGGATATAAGTTGAAAAAGTAGAAGGAAAACAAAAGGAAACCAAAGGGAGGAAAGAGCTGATTCTACCCTATTGTTGCAGAGGTCTTGGTTCGATTTTTTTGTGGTTAAATTGTCTTGATTTTGGTGTAGATATGTTGTATAGGTTGTGTGGAAAGTTTTCACCAAAAATCACTTGATTTGATTGGGTAAAATTTGCATTTTCGAAAATCCTTCAAACCTGGAAAACGTGTACAGAGGTACTCTGGCAGCGAACTTTGAACAAACATAACTCTTTGATCCGACGTCGAAATCGAGTGCCGCTTGTGGCATTTGAAACTAGATGCTTTTAGTTTTCTAACAGTATAAAATACATCCTCTGATTCAACTTGAGTGAGCTGTACTAGTTCTTCAAAGTTACCTGTCCTGTTTTGTTACTCTGCTAGAGAGTCAATGAGGTGCTGGGATTTGTTGCTTGAATTCGAGCTAGCTATGGTCTAAATTTCAGAACGATTTCTTCTGAGAAATTGTAGCTCTATGGATTTAGTTTCCAATACCACTAACCGTGCCCAATGCCAAGTTCAATTGACTGAGTTATGGCCAAATTACAGACCTGCACCAGAGATAGAAAACCCTAATTTTGGGCTAGCCGATGGCTTAGCTCGAATTGGGACTTTTTATTTTGAAAATTTTGGTGTTAATCACCTACCAAATATATCTTGGATGTTTATTAGACCTTTTATTCATAAATTAACCATGTTTGAGATGACTTCATTGGACAAATGTTTGAAAACGAAAAACGGAAGCTTGAAGACAGATTTGTCTTCGGATTCCCTTAAACTTTGGTAGTTTAGTTAACTACCTTCCCTTGTGAATTTTCAAGTGAAATTTGACAGAGGAGTAGCCCTTATATGGTAGTGTAATCATACCAAATTTGGTGCCATTCCAAGTCTATTTCGATGCCCAACTGAAGTCCCAAAATTCATGTTTCAAATCTGGAAAATTTCCCAATGGTCTTCATTTTGAACCAACTTTGAGCTGCTATATCTTGGTGCTCAAAACTCTGATTCATGTTCTATTTGTTGTATTTTAAACCTTGATTGTAACTCTAATCGAGTTTCAAAATTGAGAGGCTAGTTCACATTCTATGAATTTTACCGAATTTTCAAAATTTGCCAAAAACCAACCCCGAATCTGTTTTGGGAGTACAAGTCAGCAACTTCAAGCCAAACTTTGAGTGTCTTTCACTTAGAATCATGGAAAAGTGTCTTCTAGGAACTTTTACTACTTCAGAACTAGTTTCCAACGGTACCAAGTGTTTTGATTTTGGACCTACGAAGAGTGAGATATGATTTTTCAAAGAATGCACCTCAAATCTGAAATTTTCAAACTTGATGGGAATTGAGTTTTGGACACTCTTCCCTATCCTCCAATACTAATTGACCATTTTGGACTTGTCTTCATGAAGGAAATTAGTTTTTCCTTGTGTTATTAAACACCACTTTCGAACCTTGAATTTTGAGCAATTAAGGCTTATTTTCATGATATTCTCTAAGATTGTACAAGTGTGCAATCTTCTTTGATAATTGGGGTTTCTAAGTGATAGTGTGTAATAGATAACTATTGTTTGCTCAGGCATTCAAGGGGACCTTCGAGAGGACCTCACAATGGACGCTTAAGTACTTGAATTGTGCAACACACCCTCTTATTTTGATGGGTGAGTATCAAGTATATGTGAACTTGTTACGTGCTTAATTGTTATTAGAAATTAGAGATTTTGAAAATGTTGAGTAGAGTGTGTACTTTACCGCACTCATTCTCATTTGAATGAATAATGATTGAATTGATTGAAATAAAATGAATGGATTGAAATGTATTGAATGGATTGAATGAAATGAAATGGTATGCTATGGCTGCATACGTCACTGGAGTGAATCTCCTCGACTCATAAATGTTAAATGGGGGACGCCCAAACTCATAGGCCGACCTTGGACTCGAGCCTGCATGGGTTTGGTTGGGAATCTTGGTGAGCCATGGGAATGAAATGATAAGCTTGATCTATTGGAGAGATCTTGCTTGACCTACTCGTGCAGTAGTGCCTTTAACGCAGTTCGGGCCCGGTGGGGGGTTGTAAGGTGGAAGGACCTGTGAAGTAAAGTGGAGTTCTACGGACTTAAAAAATACCGACCTGGGTGACGAAGTGTCATCGTGGGAAGGTATTCAATCGAAGTTGGCAAAACAAGTGGAAATTAGCTCCTGAGAGCTACCATATCCTTGAATTGTTTCTGTTTAAATTTCACTTGAATTGTTAATTACTCGAACATTATTGTTTTACCTGTTGGATGGGATTGCTACTTGGACAACGTGCTTACATATGTGTTCTTGGCCTCACGAGCAATCGCTCACCCCGTAGATTTGTTTTCCTTAATAGGAACGGACTTGGAGTGAAACTCGAAGAAACCATTGGGATGTACTTTTGTGTTAGGGTTTCAAATGTAATCGAGTAGACATCTTCTGGCAGCGGTATATTTTGGGAAATTAATGTATTTTGAAGTTGTGATGTAAGATTGAATATTTATATATAGAAGCATCTGCATTTTCTTACTTTGTCTTGTCGTTCTAGTTATCATTGTATTAAGTTTGAACGAGAATTGTACCGAGTCCTGGCTAGAGTTGGGCAGGCATCCCGCCGATACCCTTTGGTTCGCTTTAGGGAGAAGTGGGGGCGTCACAGGTGGGGGCGTCATAGTTGGTATCAGAGTGCTAGGTTTGAAATACCTGGAATAGTATTTGGAGTTCTAGTCGTGAACTTTTGATCATAGAAATCCGTGATAGACCTTAAGTTAAATTTTTGAATGGCATCAGTGATTATAAGAACCTAATCTTTAGTTTTGCGGGTTATTTGTAGGATATGGATAGTAGCAGTGATGATGATAGGATTAAGGGACCTCACCCAGTGATTCCATTCCGGATGCTTAGAGGCGGACTCCTCATTCGGTACTCACCCGTTAGGTGGGTTAGGACGTACCCTTGTCGAGAGAGATTCTCCTACCCTAACAGCGTGGTGTTAGGGGTAGTCGAGGAGCGGAGACAGTTGACCAGTGACCTCAGGATAGCACGAGCTAAGAGAGAGGAGATGGTGGCCACTATGGAGGCCCAGGCTGCCCGGATCCAGGAGTTAGAGGCTAGGGTACTTGAGGAGCGTCAGAGGTCTGACGCCTCCCATGCTCAGTTTCAGGAGACCGAGGGGCGCCTCATCCGGATTGTTGAGGAGGAAGGGAACCGCGTAGATGGTATTATGGCTGAGTGTGTGATTATGGCCGACCGTCTAGAGGAGGCTTTGCTTGGAGATGAACCTGGGGAGGCTGCTCCTGTTGCTGAGGTGGAGATGGAGCCGATGGAGAAGGATCCCGAGGAGGACCCTTCTGAGGTTGTAGGATCGACTAGTTCGATTCACTTACCTTAGTGATCTCCCGACCTTTTTACTTTTGCTCAAGACTTAGAAGGGGTAATCCTCGCCTTGAGGCTTTTTGTGTTTTGTTCCATGTACCCCTATATTTTGAGGCACTTGGATGCCTATGTCTTGTATTTGATATTATTGACTCATTGTATACACTCTTGACATGTGACATGACTTTTAGTTATGTAAATATCTATACTTTGATTTTAAAGTGTCCTTGCAACTTGTACATGTTTTCAAATCTCTATGCTTATTTTTTCTCTTTTAATTATGCATTTAGAATCTTGCTATATGGATTGGCGAGGACGTGAACGGGGTCGTAGGCATGGGTTTCAGCAACCCCGTACTCCTGAGAGAGATGAGGGATCTGCAACTGGTCCGAACCGAAACCCTAGGAATGAAGGGGGTGATCAAGTGGGTATGGTCCTTAATCGCATAACTGATGTTCTTGAAAGTTTAGCTGAGTGCCAAGGCCCTGATCCAGTCAACCAACCTAGAAATCAAGAGAGGGGTGAGGATAGAGCCCTAGAGCGCTTCCTGAAGTTTGCCCCACCTAGGTTTCATAGAGGATCTGATCCCGAGGTAGCAGAAAATTGGTTTGAGAGGATGGTGGAGATTTTTGCTACCTTAGATTATGCCGAGGAAAGGCAGGTGAATTTCGCCGCCTTCCAGTTCGAGAGAGCAGCGCACTCATGGTGGAATGTCGTTAGGGTAAAGTGGGATAGAGAACAAACCCCCTGAACTTGGGCAAACTTTGAAAGGAAGTTTAGTGTCAAGTTCCTCCCACCAATGATACAAGAAAAAAGGGAGGAAGACTTTATTAAGTTGAAACAAGAGTTACTAAGTGTGGCGGAGTATGAGGAGCGGTTCACTAAACTTTTCAAATTTGCCCCTGAGCTTGTGGTCATGAAGCGAAAAAGGATAAAGAGGTTTATTCAAGAGTTAAATGTAGAAATCCAAGAATCCCTAGCAGCTGCCCAGATCACAACTTTCACAGATGCCTTGGATAAGGCACAGAGAATAGAAAATGCTAAATTCTAATCCAAAACTTTTCATGCTAGAAAGAGGGGTAACTCAAGCGATACCCCTGGACAGTCCGAGAGGTCTACCCAACCCCTTAAAGTGGGAAGATGGGCTTGAGGAATAAGGATGCCCGAAAAACCCGAAGGAACTCCATCAAGGGGAGCCCCGACAAAAGGAAATCAGAGTGGGCAAGCTCAGAAAAAAGAGAGTTCTCAAGCTGGTCAGGCCGTGACTTCTCGTGTGACTTGTGGATATTGTGGCAAGTCTAACCACACTGAGACTGAGTGTTGGAGAAAGCAAGGAAAATGTCTGGTTTGCGGTAGTACCAAGTATCAGATTTAGAATTGCCCTAGTGCTTTTAAGGAAAGAGAAAATTCCCAACAGCCTGCTAGATCCGTTGCAAAGCAGTCGAGTGCCAGAGGGAGTGATTAATGCTAACGGCTGTAAGAGAGATCCAAGTAGTGGGAGTTCTACGAGAGGGGATGGATCTAACTCCATTCGAGAGATAAGAGTTCTGGTTATACCCTAGTCTAGACTGACACTTTTAGAGGTTGTAATCTTTTGTGCAGGGGATGAAGTCTTTTTGTTGTTTTGTACATTTGCGACTTAGCACGTTTTTCTATGATCTTGTTTGTTCCCCTTTCTTTTGAAATGATTTGATAAACTTATCCTAATTTGATGTAACTATTATGATCTTTTGTGACATATGAAAATTTACTTTATTTTTAATTGATTTTATGGCTTATATGCATATTTAAATTTTGTCCTACACATTTAGACCTGTGAAAAGACATGAACGGTAGAAGACATGGTCGAGATCGTGGTTGAGGGTGTAGGCAACCCTGAGGTCTTGGAAGTGACTAGGGATTAGCGGTGGACCAAAAATTGAGAACTTAGGGTTGAAGTTAGGAACCAATGTTTGATTGCCAACTTGATGTATTAAGGGACTTTAATGAGCCTAACAGTTAAGGGACATAATGTGATGCTTGGGATGGATTGGTTAGTTCGATACCATACTCAATTGGATTATAAGATGAAATAAGTAGAATTGTGCATCACGAGGAAAAAAACTTTGAAGTTAGATGTAAGGGATATACTAGCAACGTCTGTTTTAATTTCGGGGACTCGAGCTAGGAAATTGGTAAGTAGTGGGGCTAAAGGATATCTAGCCTTTCTTATAAATACACCTGGGGATAAAGTGAAGTTGAAAAACGTGCTAATAGTGAAGGAGTTAAAACAAAAGCAAATTTCTGTAGTGAAGGTTTTATGGAGAAATCAGAGAATTGAGAAAGCAACTTAATAAGTTGAAGAGAAGATCCGAAAGAAGTGTCCAAAATTATTCGTAGATCGTGATATGAATTTCGAGAACGAAATTCTTTTAAGAGGGGAAGGATGTGAGGACCCGAATTTTTTATTTTACTTACTTTTATTTATCTTACCGGTTTATTTAATTATTTATTTATTCGTTTGCTCAAATTAAGTTATTTTATCCATTTTAATTACAATTACATTGTACATTACCCCAAATTATATTTTAGCACATTTGTTTTAAAAGTTAAATTTTTTGCTACTCAATTAGTGAGAATTAGTGAATACACGTTTTTCGAGGTAAATTTCGGTCCGAGAGTACAGTGGTCTTGGAGAATTAATGATGATCAATAGTAGACTAAGAAAAATTAATTAAGGGATTAGAGGTGAGTGAGTTGATTTAATCTCGATTAGGAGCACTAATGGCCCACTATTCATTAGTTGACTTTTTACACCAATACACCTTTATGTCATTTCTTCCTTGTCATTCCATCACTTCACCAACAACCCACACAAACCCTTTCTTCCTCTTCCCTCTTGGCCGGCCACCCTTCACCCTTTTCTTACCAAAATTTCCGCTAGCTTTTCTTCCACTTTTGCTCCAAAAACACACTCCAATTTTGCTCACTTCCTTGGAATATCACTCTAACTTGAAGGGAGACTTGAAGGAGGAAGGAACCTTGGTGCTTTAGAGCTTAAACACTAGTGGTTTGGTCTTCATCTGTTGGAAGTAAGGTAAAACTCCAAAGCTCTCATTTTTTTCCCTCTAACTTATGGTTAGTTTAGTTAGTTTTAACTAGTTAAACATTGGGTTGTTGATGGGTTCTAAGAACCTTGACACTAGGTAGATGTCTTGAGGTAGCTTTTAGGTAGTGGCCTTTAGGAATTGCTTGTTTGGTTGTTGTTTTTGTGAATGAAATCTTGCTTTTGGTAGTGAGAGTTAAAAAGAAAAGTTGAAGAGAGAAAGGAGCATTCTGTCCGAAATTTCTGCTGGTTATTTCCTTCATGTAAATTTCAAATTTTGTGGTTATTTTGGTGCCAAAATACTTGTTATATGTTGGTGTTTATATGTGTCAATTATCTCCTTAAAAGCATTTCAATTGGTTGAGTCAAAGTTGGATTAAAGTAAGGAAGAAAATCTGGAAAATTACTGACCAGGTTTCCAAACCAGCGTGTACATTTCAGCCCATAACTTGGCGTCCAAGAGTCAAAATCAAGTGTCATTTGTGGCATATGAAACTAGACTCCTAGGGCTTTCCAATGGTATAAAATGAATCTTCTAGTTCATTTTCTATGAGCCGTAGTGAACCGGTAAAGTTGACTGATTTTCCTCACTGTGTTCATCCGAGAAACAAGTGTAGTTGCAGTTTGTAGCTCGTTTTCACTTGTCTTACCAAACGAATTTTAAGATAGTTTCTTCTAGTGATTTTTAGCATTTTAAATTTTGTTTTCAACACCATAAACCACGGTAAATTTTGAGTTGTGTAGCTTTAGTTATAACCAGATTTTGAACTGTGTCAAGTGCTCCAAAACTGGAAATTTCGTGAACCAGGGTCCAAAATCAGCTTTCCTAAAACTTTTGTATCTTGGTGTAGAAAGGTCCAAATTGATTCCTGTTTATTGTATTTGAAACTAGATTTAGAGTTATTTCAGTGGTATATATTTCAAGGACTGATTCTGTTTCTATGAATTTTGCCAGTTTTCCAAAGTTTACTAAAATTGCAAGCCTGCTTTGCTCTGTTCTGTCTGGAACAGTGAATTTGAGCTCAAATGATTTCGGATTTGAATCTGGAAAAAATGAGAGTTTTAGTACGTTGAATCTAGTTTCCAACGGTATAAAGTTTCCAATTTGTGGACGTACAGAACTCGAGTTATGATTTTTCCAAGTTGTCACACAAAGCTGAAATTTTCTGGTTTCAAGCAAAATGCTCATTTAAGAACTTTTAACTTTCCTTTGAGATTGTTAGTTCGTTTTAAGTTTGATTTCATGGTTGCGTACAAGGTCTCTTTGAACATTAGGCCTTCATTTTGAATCTTGGTTTCCAAAGGATTAAACCTCTCTTGATGCGTTTCTTGGTTGCCTAACTTTCCTTGTTAATTGTACCTCATTTCATACTTGAGAAATGGATTTCAACCCCTAGTCTTATGCCCTTGATTTTCATGCGATTGAACTCTAAAAATGAAGCGTTTTAACTAGAGTAATTCTTGGAGAATTTCACTAGTTTTAAACTTGAAACTTGGAACCTTTGGCTTTGACATATACTATGGAAATGAGTGGAGTTTTGATGCATTTTAACTCTATTAGTTTAGAAAATGTGAACTCTCCTTAAATTATAAAGTTTGGACATAAGACTAGAAGTTTTGAGAGATGAACCCTTTTCTTAATTTTCGTGCCAAAAGTAAATATGGTACTTTCTTTTGGAACTAAGAGTTCTTGCCAAGACTTGAATCGAAAACAACCCTTGAGTTCTCTTTGAGTATTATTTCAATGATTTAGCGAGAAAAGCTCCTTTAACTTGACTCGAATTTGTAACCTTGAGAGTGGGTAGTAAGAAGATGTTTTTCTTTTAACCTTGGTCGAGCACCTAGGTAATCGTGATTATACATGTCTCACGGGGTCATGAGGACGCCGAGGAACTTGTCTGATCTCTCACTTTGCTCTTGTTTTGCTCTTGGCTCTTGGTGAGTGTCAAGTGGATGTTCAATGTTAATATGATTGAAATGATATTTGTACAAGTGCTATATGATATGTGAACTTGCCGAGGTGAGGGTGTACTTTACCGCTCTCGTTCTCTCTCTCTCTCTTGATTGAATGATACTTGTTAAATGAATGTATATGACTTGCACTTGTACTCGAACATGTTTTTACTCGTGAGCACTGAGCGGCAGCATGTACCACACCCTATTCGGGTGAGAGGTGCCTCTCAAAGCTGACTCAGTGCTATGATCGATTCTCTGAGCGGCAACATGTACCACACCCTATTCGGGTGAGAGGTGCCTCTCATACCGATTCAGAGCCATGAATAATTCTAAGTCGATTGGAACGTTGTCTCATCGACCAATTACAATTGTTGGGACGCCCCAGACCATTGGCTAACCTTGTAACTCGAGCCGGCAAGGGCTTGGCTGAGAAGCTTGACGAACCTTAGGAAATGATATAGTTTGATCTTTTGAGATCTCGCTTGGCATACTCGAATAGTATCACCACTACATGAATGTTTGGTTTCGGATCCGAGTAGGTGTTATGTTGGATGAAGGTAGTAAGTGGAGCACTACGGTCATGTTACGACTTGAGTTGACGGAGAGTCAACCCCAAATGACTTAAATCGGTCGAAATGTGGAAATAGCTCCTGAGAGCTCCTGTATCCTTCCATGAGTGTTATTTCCTAGTTGTGCACTTAAATGAAAGTTCATGTTTAAAGTTGCTTTCAAACATGTTATTTGATTGGTTGGTGCTATTTGCTTGCTTGCTTAAGTTTTCTTGGCCTCACTGAGCTTGTATGTTCGAAGTACTTCTTAATTAAGTCGATGGTTAATTGTGATACTTTATTAAGGTTGAACAAGTGCGTGAGTCCTGATGAGAGTTGGGTAGACATCCCGCTGATACCCTAGGGTTCGCCCTAGGGAGAGGTGGGGGCGTCACAGTTGGTATCAGAGCGCTAGATTTGAAATACCTGGAATAGTATTGGGAGTTCTAGTTGTAAAGTTTTGATCATAGAAATCCGTGATAGACCTTAAGTTAAATTTTTGAATGGCATCAGTGATTATAAGAACCTAACCTTTAGTTTTGTGGGTTATTTGTATGATATGGATAGTAGTAGTGATGATGATAGGATTGATGGACCTCTCCTAGTGATTCCATTTCGGATGGTTAAAGGCGGACCCCTCATTCGATACTCACCCGTTAGGCGGGTTAGGACGTGCCCATGTTGAGAGAGATTCTCCTACTCTAACAGCGTGGTGTTAGGGGTAGTCGAGAAGCGAAGGCAGTTGACCCGTGAGCTCAGGATAGCACGAGTTGCGAGAGAGGAGATGGTGGCCATTATTGTGACGACCCCACCTCCCCCTAGGGCTTACCCTAGGGTTTAGCGGACTGCCTATCCACCTCTCGCCAGGACTCACTCACTCACGTCAAGAAAATAGGGTGCAACCTCAAGAATAAAAGAAATAACAGTTCCCAAGTTTGGAACGTACAAATACATTTATTTCTATTTCAAACATTCATACAATCCCAAATATATCACAAGATTTAATTTCTCAATACATTCAACCTTAATTGAGCGACTAGTGCGAGTACAATCGCAAAATTTCCAAAAACTAGACTATGCTAGCTTGTACCAGTCTCACGCTTTGCTTGTACCCCCTGTAAGGAAAACAAATGGCTTGGAATGAGCTAAAAACCCAGTGAGGTTCCAAATAACAAGTTGACCATTATTTAAAAGTTCACGTATCAAAGTAGCAAAGTAGCGTGCATAACCAGTCCATAAAAGTGAGCAATAATACTTCAAATAGCAAATTTCAAAATGAGCAAGTGTAAAATTCTTTTTTAAAAGAAACAAGAACACAACGAATAACAATCAAAGTATAAGGATACAGATGGCTCTCAAGAGCCAATGTCCCGTTGCTTCACTAGAGCTTGATCAAGTATTAGTTGACACTCCGTCAACTTCAAGTAAAGTAACCAATCCAGTAGTGTTTCGTTTAACACCAATCCATCTACCATTCAACCCCCTTACCGGGCCCCAACACCAACTAAACACTGGTGGTAATACTCGAGTCTACCGATTAGTCGAGGAGATAACATTCCACTCGACAACACTAGATACCCATGGTTCGTTATCAAATCGACAAAACCCTTGCCGGCTCGACTCGATTAACTAGCCAGTGGGGTTTGGGTTCCCAAGTAGTCACTATAGTCGATGACCAATTAATTTAGTCAAGAGAAAAGTACGGAGAATGGAATGAGAGGTACCTCCCACTCGTAACGAGTGTGGTACATACTGCCGCTCAGCACTTACAAATCAAGCACAAGTACAAATACAAGTACAGGTCAATGCGAATCAACTCACTTGTACAAGCATAAATGAGATATCAAGTGATTAGTTAAGTTAGGTCAAGTGCAATAAAGTACACATTTGCCCGATCAAACCAAGCAAATCTTATCCAATTACGTTGGTAAAGAATTTAATCAAGTATCAAGTTCAATCATGTATTTGAAAGCACTCACCAAAGGTCTAGTGCTTTTCAAAATCACGTTCAGGTGTAATTCCTTGGTTGGAGTCCAAATCTACGATAAAATATCATTTAAGAGCTTGAAATCAACTAGGGTTCGAAACATAGGAGTTTCGCTTCAAGAAGATCAAGTAAATGAAACTCATTTAAATAGTATTCATATTACTTATTAAATTCTAGAAAATTCATACTCGCTCTTTTGGTATTGCTAAAGAAGCGATTAAAATTTTGGAATTCATATTTGAGTCTAAAAGACAAGGAAAACATATTAGAGTGGTCACTACTTTCATTTTTCCAAGGGTACGAGTTTCAGCCAGATTTCAGCTTATATACCTTTACGAAAGAAAACTCGAATACCATAGACAATCCAAGTTCAATTTGACCTCAAATCTTTGCTCAAATCGCGAGTACACACGCCTAACCCTCGAGTGAAAATTTGGGCAGCATGCCCTTTGTATTTAGCTATTTTCTAGCCATTTATGGCTTCATTCTTTTTCTCAACTCAGCCCAAATTCACACATAAACAATCTTAACACAATAGCCCTTCAATAGGCTCAATCTCATCCCAATACAAGGCAATTCTAGCAATGCAACTATCAAAATCAAAGCTGGAACTAGTATTAAAGAAGAATTACTAAGTAACAGGTTTGACATCTTCCGACGTTTTGGTCACAGCTGAAGCTATGCTTATCGGATTGGGTTATATTTTATGGCGTTTCGAAACTAAGACATAGAGCTACATTTCTTATGAAGACATCAATACCCAGTTCATGCATTTTCAAGGTCAAAATGTGGAATCTCAGATAAATCAGAAAGCTGCCTGTGAAATAGGGCTTTTGGCAGTCAAGGGTATTTTAGTCATCTCACACGTTACAGTGCTCTGATTGAGCTAAAATTTTACAGGAAGATTGTTATCTCCATTCCCAACAACTTTCATGTTTTGAGTAAGACCTGATTCAGCCTCTATCATGGATGAATATGTAGGTCAGAAACAGGGCAGATTCATCCTCAAAGTTGGAAATTCACTTATACTCTAATAATTTATATTCTAACTCAATACTATCAAGTCCTATATCATCAAAACCATCAATTACTAGCTCAATACAATTAATTACACCATAATCAAGGCTGAAAATGTAAACCCTAGCTAACCCTTCCATTATATCATCCAAAACTGAATCATTAACCATAATAAGCCAAGAACATAAGTTTCTATCCAAATTTAAACAAGATTAAGGAAGAGAAAAGGAAAGGTAGCCATGATACCTTCTAATAATTGCTTGTAAGTGAAAACCACGCCTCTTTCTTCCAAAACTTTTACCACACAAAACTTTTCAACCCCCAAAAGAGAAGTTTAATGGGTTTAGATTTTTTGTTTCAACTCAAACAAGCAAGATCAAGGTGGACATAGAAGGTTTCTCCTCTTTTGTTTTTCTCTCCAAGAATTTCGGCTAACATGAAGGAAAATGAAGAAAAATGAGCCAAGAAGAATGTAAGGATCGAAGATAACCTAAGAGGGGGGTGAATTAGGTGGTTTAAAAACTAGCCAAGATGTGAGTCACTTTTTCTAGAACTTACCCTCTTTTTCTAAAGGACCTCACAAAGGAACAATTAATGAATAAGCAGAAGTGATTGTGAGTAGAAGAAATAAGCGGTTTATATTGCAAGATAGTATGTAGGGAGATAGAATAGCAAACCAAGTTTCAAACTCGACTTGAGTTTGTATATCACTTTATATAGTAAGCTTCTTCAAGTTGATCAACTTACAACCAATCTTTTGTGTACAAAGGAAGGATCATTTCCTCCTTGCCTCAAGTCTCACTTGATCAAGCACGAAAGTTTTACAATCACTCGGATAACCCTCACAAAGTTACACTATTGAAGAAATTGAAACACACTTGAAAAGCTTATTGAAAATTACACAACTAAGAATACAAATCTTCTTTTTGGAGTATTCTCACATTTGAATCACTCAAGATCTGATGTAGTCTCAATGTGCAAAAGTTGTTCTGAAGTGGTTGACTTTTTCTATTTATAAGGGACCAAAAAGTGCTCCAATAAATGCTGTTAACGGATAGAAGGCAGCTGAAGAGTCAACTAGCCGTTGGTGGTGTCGGACGTCTGATAGGCAGGTTTTTCGCGTCCGATCACAGGTAGTGAGTTCAACAAATTTTCTTGAAATGTTTACGACGTCCGGTGCTTCAATACTTTGCGTCCGAAGTGTCGCACCGTTTGTCGGACGTCCGGTACTTAGGTATTGTTCGTCCGAACGAAGTCAGTGAGTTTAAAGAGCTTGGCTCATTTTCTTCGGACGTGCGAGAGTGAGTTCCTTACGCATCAAAAATTACTCGAAAGTTGTCGGATGGCCGATGCAGACTTTTTGTGCGTCCGACACATGCTTCAACATTTTTAGCCAGTTTTGCTCCAAATCTGAAAGCATCTATTTTAGGGAATATTAGTGTCATCCATTTGCTTTGTCATCATCAAAAGATACGGATTGAGATGAACAATCTGCCCCTTTTTGATGATAACAAAACAATGGATGGAGCAAAAGAAATTTTAAGTATAGCTCCCCCTTACACATACTCCTCCTTACATAATGCATCTCCTTCTTTGCATCTCCCTTCAGCTCAGAAGAGGTTGACTCCCCCTCACACAGAGAGTTCATATTCAATCCATTTCTCCCCCTTTTTGTCATCATTAAATCAACCATGGCCATATTAAATCAACCATACTCAGCATTCTGCAACAAATCATGAGTCAACAAATCATAGGAATACCAAATTCATTACAGACCAACAGACATTCATCCAGAATATTGTCCAACAAATTCATATCCAAAATAACAAGTCATGAGTTCAAAGCACACAAAATATCCAAATATTCTTACAGACCAGCAGTGAAAGAGAAAGTAGAAGTCTTAAAACAAAACACATAAAATTTGAAACTCAAAGGATACCAAGAGCTAATTATGAACTACCATGAGGTGCATGTGCCTAGGGGTGCTTAAAATGTGATCTTGGAGGATTCAGGCCTTCTTCTAGCCAGACGAAACTGAGCTGGGTCTTCTTCCTCAGTGTCCTCATCCTCATCATCGTCATCCTCTTCTTCAGTTTCTTCTTCAATTACCGGAGCTTTTCCCTTGTCTTGTGGTTGAGAACTAGAGGCACGGTACTCTGGGTGGCCTCAGTGGTTGCCTCAGTTCTAGGTTCCTTTTGGTGAGCATTTTCATTTTCAGGAGGAATGGGAGGTACGAGCAGATTCCTTTTGGCAACAAAGGTGGCTTGTTGATCAGAAGTCATGGTCATCATCAAGCCATCTTCAAGAAGCAAGATATGTTGTTTGAGGTCCTCAAGCAGAGTGATGACCTCAAGGTTGGATGAAGGAAATTTAGAGGCTAATTTTCCGGGGTGAATGGTGAAGGGTGTCACATACATTGACTGATCACGAGGAGTCCTAGAGGTGATAGGGGTTTCATGAAGATTTTTTCTCCTAGACTCAGAGACAGTTTCTTTGTAGCACCAGTGACCTTCAAAAAATTTCAGATTTTTCCTCTCAAAGTAAGCCTTTGACAACACAGTTGATGCACTCTCTTTTGGGGATTTGCCAATAAAAGGAATTTCAAAATGATTGAAAATAGGAGTCAAAAATTTTTCATAGGACAGTTTCCTACGGCTGTCAGAACTTATCTTGAGCAGAAACTTACACATGAAAAAATCAAAATCAATTCGAATTTTTTCCAGAAAACAGTAAAACAAGTAAAGTTTCATTTTATTTGCATCAGTTCGATGGCCATCAGTGGGCACCAACAAATTTGAAATTATGGTGAAAATAATCAGATTCTGAGAGTTCAGATCCTCCAATCTAGCCTCAGCAGGAGTATTAAAATGAGATTGAAAGTAGGTCATTAATTTTGCAACATGAAAGTGATGGTATGCAGAGGAAAATTTCTCGTATGAAAAGAAGTTAGCAATTTTGCCTTTAAAACCACTTTCAATTTTGGTTTCCAAAACAGAGTTAACAATGTCAGGATTCAGTTCAATGTTAACAGAGTTGACACGAGAAATGAGATCAGTATGTGATCTGCCTTTCCTAAGATTAGCAAAAAACTGATGGAGCATGTCAGGATAGTATGTGCTTGGAATGGTTAACAGATGGGTCCATTTTTGGAATTCAAACAGGTTGAGAACAGGTTCAAGATCAAACTTACGAAATTCATAGGGGATGATAGTCCTCTGAGTGATGAAACCCTTCTGCGAAATCCATTCGAACCTGTCTCTGGCTTCATCATCGATGAACTTGGGTAGAGAAGTGGGTTCAGTAGCAGTTTAAAGTCTCAGGCTGCTCAGGGGCCGCTTTCTTTTTCCACTGCGCTATGCAGATTGTGCAGCACTTTGGACACCAGACCTTGTCCTTTGTGATTTCCTGGTAGATGGTTCCTCATTTTGCTGATCCTCAGCAGTTTTTTCTGCATTCTGCTGATCCCCAGAAGGATCAACAGTTTGCTTTTCCTTGGGTTGAGCAATGCTCTTCCTTTTTGCAGTCCTTTTTCCCTTCCTGGGTGATTTGGTTACAGTTACATCTGCATTGGTGGGCTGCGCTGGTTCCTCTTCGTTGTTACGCACTGGATGCTCCTCAGATTGTTGTTCCTCCATCTGCTCAATAGATGGTTCAGCAGATTGCTCTCTGGTCTGCACATTCTATTTTTTTTCTTGCAGATTGTTTCATTTTTCCACAACAATTTCCAGTTTTCTTCTTGGGTGATTTGATGGAGGGTTCAATAACTTGAACATCTTCATCCTCTTCATCACGCAGTTTGAAAGAGCGTCCGGCACTCACGGATCCCCCTCTAATCCTCATCATGATTGAAATACAGTGGTGTTTGTGTTGTGTGATGTAGTGCAAATGAGTACCAAATGGTGAAAGAGTTCAGTATGAACTACAATGGATGCACAAATTGTCCACAGAGAGTGAGTTTTAGCGATTTAGAGTTTAGGGTAGAAATTGGAATTTATAGTGTAGTTGGCGGTTGGGGGAAGATATGAAGTGCAATAAACACACAATAGGTGTGAGAAGGTGTCGGTCAGAGTAATTTCTTGGAACTTGTTCCAAAGAGAGACAAATTTGAATTTTGAACTGAGAGAGAATGTGAAGAGTTGCGTCCGAGGTGAATGGTAAGAATGGACTGAATGACACTGAGAAGTTCTTTATAAGACTCAATTTTTGAGTTTCGGATGGTCGAACGAAGTGAAGCGTCCGACACAGTCGTCCGTGTGACGGCCCCACCTCCCCCTAAGGCGAACCAGAGGGTTCGGCGGGTCGCCTGCCCGGCTCTCGCCGGGACTCAGTCGTTCACTATATTCCTCAAACAGATCACAAGAATAAACCTCAAATATACATCACATGGTCCACAAATATACATCCAAGTCTCCAATAATTATATGTCACAAATGCAGCGGAAACAATTCCCAACTATACATAAAATGATTCCAAATCCAAATTGTACAACATAAAGGCCATCCATTCACGTGAATAAGCACAACAAGTCCTGCCTTCGCCTTGAGCCCTGTGGAGGGGAATAAAATATTTTTGGGGTGAGCTAGAAGCTCAGCGAGTAACCAGGAAAATCATTAAACAAATATATTTCACAATGTTGCATTTCGATGATTTCGATGATGTCATGATTCCAAGATCAAATGTCCGTTTGGTGCTCTCGTGAGCCGGTGAAATCACAGCACTTGAACACCCAACGCTCAAATATTTCATTTAACATTAACTCACGAACTCACGAAAGTGGGAGCAACGTCGGTGCTCCAGATAAACATGAACATGAACCATAAACAAGGTGGAGACGTTGGTGTCCAGCACAAGACTTTCCCAGAACTCATTGAAGCCAAATCATGTCATGAATCCGCATGCAAGCACGCATGATATGCAATCGAATAAATAATGCAAGAAACATTTCACAAGTACTTTGGAAATAGTTTAGGGTCACTCACCTCCACGGCTCCGAAACTATCCATCATATTGCATTGCCTTGCTCAAACCCAAGTCTTAGATCACAAACTCAATGCAAACAAATCCTTTAAAAGTTCGGACAGCACTTCCCCTAAATTTGCTTACTTTTCCAGCCGTCATGGCTTCATGATTTCCTCATTCCAACCCAAAGGTACACACACAACAACAAGTTCATCCAATAGCCATTCAGCAAACTCCAAGTAGTACAAAGACAAGTCAAGCTAGGGAAAAGTCCGGAAATGAAAGTTAAGCTCAAAACCAGAAAAACAGTTTTGACGTCATTTTGCGGTAATGGTGCCAAAAGCACTACGATGGTCGGATGAAGGTACAAGACCCACCGTTTCTAAGCTAAGAGATAGGGCTACAATATTCCAGAAGGTCACTCAACCCAGTTTCGAGTGTAACCAGGTCAAAAATGCAAGATACTACACCAGAATCACAAAAACAGATTCACAGAACGCATTCTAGCGGAAACATCATAACTCAGGCTCTCCAAGTCCAAATCCAGAAATTCCAAAACCAGCTGAAATCTAAGAAACATGGATAAATTTCATCAGAAGGCCTCAACAACCAATTCGGAATAAATTCCAGCCAAAACAACCAATTACAGGCGCAATTCTTACATTCGGGTAAAACCAGAACAGCAATAGTAATTTCGACTTTTCTCACTCTACGCTACTCCGATTGACCTGAAATTTTGTAGGAACCTCTAAAATGTCATTCCCTACAACTTTCATGTTTTAAGCCAAGGACAATTCGGCCTCTAACTAGGAGCTAAAAATTCGGGCAGAATGTTCCTTCACAAAACCTAATTTTCTGAAATTTCTTCCAAAACAGAAATTGATTGCAATTGTCCACTTTTTCCACCTCATAGAGTCCTTAAACATCATTTCCAATCATCATATATAACCACACAACCATGTTCATATTAAAACAGAAAAATCCCCAAAAATTATAAAAGTTCATCAATTCAACCACAACTCAAAATATAATCCATCAAACCATCTCTTTAGCCATCACAAGTCACTAATTCACCATTATTCGAAACAAACAATGAATCTTTACACACCATACCTTGATACCTCACAAAAGATAGTAGCTTAGTGGTTCCTTCTCCAAAATAACTCCACCAAGACCTTGGAATCTCCTTAGTAACCAACTTTTATGGAGTGATTTGCAATTCCATCGGTTAAAACTCAAGATTGAAGTAAGAAATTGGAGTGAAAGATGAAGGTTTTTCTCTCTCTCTTGCTCTCCAAGTTTCAGCAATGAGAAGGAAGAAATTGCTTGATTTTTGGTCAAATTTTGGTTTTAGTAAAGTTAAGGTAGGATGGTCAAAAGTCCAATAGTGAATAGGATGGTGACACTTGTCACCTTTTGATTTAAAACTTATCTTTTTGTCTCTCCAATACAAATATCTTAACACTTTGTAAAATAATATCACTTAATACAAAATGCCAACAAGTTGTCAAAAATATAATGCATTTACCGCACTAGCGGGTCCCACGTTCAAAATACGCTTTTAATTTCTCAAAAATTAACCGATACTAGAAAAATCATTTTAAAACTATCTTTGCTCATAAACTTTATCTGGGGAATTTTTCTAATAAAGAAAATGTAGAAAAGGCGGGCGATTAAAAAAAATAAACCCTAGAAAATTAGAAAATTTCCGGGTTCTCACTCTCATTATTTTCGGGGCGTCACAAACTCCCCTCCTTAAAAGAATGTCGTCCTCGACATTCCATCTTGTACCAATCAAGTCGAGATATCCCGCAAGAATCTCTGGTATTTCAGACCAAACCCACAGTCCGGCATCCTAAACTTCAAGCCTAGGATACACTACAAGAATCTGAAGCCTAAGCTCTGATACCAACTGTGACGGCCCCACCTCCCCCTAAGGCGAACCAGAGGGTTCGGCGGGTCGCCTGCCCGGCTCTCGCCGGGACTCAGTCGTTCACTATATTCCTCAAACAGATTACAAGAATAAACCTCAAATATACATCACATGGTCCACAAATATACATCCAAGTCTCCAATAATTACATGTCACAAATGCAGCGGAAATAATTCCCAACTATACATAAAATGATTCCAAATCCAAATTGTACAACATAAAGGCCATCCATTCACGTGAATAAGCACAACAAGTCCTGCCTTCGCCTTGAGCCCTGTGGAGGGGAATAAAATATTTTTGGGGTGAGCTAGAAGCTCAGCGAGTAACCAGGAAAATCATTAAACAAATATATTTCACAATGTTGCATTTCGATGATTTCGATGATGTCATGATTCCAAGATCAAATGTCCGTTTAGTGCTCTCGTGAGCCGGTGAAATCACAGCACTTGAACACCCAACGCTCAAATATTTCATTTAACATTAACTCACGAACTCACGAAAGTGGGAGCAACGTCGGTGCTCCAGATAAACATGAACATGAACCATAAACAAGGTGGAGACGTTGGTGTCCAGCACAAGACTTTCCCAGAACTCATTGAAGCCAAATCATGTCATGAATCCGCATGCAAGCACGCATGATATGCAATCGAATAAATAATGCAAGAAACATTTCACAAGTACTTTGGAAATAGTTTAGGGTCACTCACCTCCACGGCTCCGAAACTATCCATCATATTGCATTGCCTTGCTCAAACCCAAGTCTTAGATCACAAACTCAATGCAAACAAATCCTTTAAAAGTTCGGACAGCACTTCCCCTAAATTTGCTTACTTTTCCAGCCGTCATGGCTTCATGATTTCCTCATTCCAACCCAAAGGTACACACACAACAACAAGTTCATCCAATAGCCATTCAGCAAACTCCAAGTAGTACAAAGACAAGTCAAGCTAGGGAAAAGTCCGGAAATGAAAGTTAAGCTCAAAACCAGAAAAACAGTTTTGACGTCATTTTGCGGTAATGGTGCCAAAAGCACTACGATGGTCGGATGAAGGTACAAGACCCACCGTTTCTAAGCTAAGAGATAGGGCTACAATATTCCAGAAGGTCACTCAACCCAGTTTCGAGTGTAACCAGGTCAAAAATGCAAGATACTACACCAGAATCACAAAAACAGATTCACAGAACGCATTCTAGCGGAAACATCATAACTCAGGCTCTCCAAGTCCAAATCCAGAAATTCCAAAACCAGCTGAAATCTAAGAAACATGGATAAATTTCATCAGAAGGCCTCAACAACCAATTCGGAATAAATTCCAGCCAAAACAACCAATTACAGGCGCAATTCTTACATTCGGGTAAAACCAGAACAGCAATAGTAATTTCGACTTTTCTCACTCTACGCTACTCCGATTGACCTGAAATTTTGTAGGAACCTCAAAAATGTCATTCCCTACAACTTTCATGTTTTAAGCCAAGGACAATTCGGCCTCTAACTAGGAGCTAAAAATTCGGGCAGAATGTTCCTTCACAAAACCTAATTTTCTGAAATTTCTTCCAAAACAGAAATTGATTGCAATTGTCCACTTTTTCCACCTCATAGAGTCCTTAAACATCATTTCCAATCATCATATATAACCACACAACCATGTTCATATTAAAACAGAAAAATCCCCAAAAATTATAAAAGTTCATCAATTCAACCACAACTCAAAATATAATCCATCAAACCATCTCTTTAGCCATCACAAGTCACTAATTCACCATTATTGGAAACAAACAATGAATCTTTACACACCATACCTTGATACCTCACAAAAGATAGTAGCTTAGTGGTTCCTTCTCCAAAATAACTCCACCAAGACCTTGGAATCTCCTTAGTAACCAACTTTTATGGAGTGATTTGCAATTCCATCGGTTAAAACTCAAGATTGAAGTAAGAAATTGGAGTGAAAGATGAAGGTTTTTCTCTCTCTCTTGCTCTCCAAGTTTCAGCAATGAGAAGGAAGAAATGGCTTGATTTTTGGTCAAATTTTGGTTTTAGTAAAGTTAAGGTAAGATGGTCAAAAGTCCAATAGTGAATAGGATGGTGACACTTGTCACCTTTTGATTTAAAACTTATCTTTTTGTCTCTCCAATACAAATATCTTAACACTTTGTAAAATAATATCACTTAATACAAAATGCCAACAAGTTGTCAAAAATATAATGCATTTACCGCACTAGCGGGTCCCACGTTCAAAATACGCTTTTAATTTCTCAAAAATTAATCGATACTAGAAAAATCATTTTAAAACTATCTTTGCTCATAAACTTTATCTGGGGAATTTTTCTAATAAAGAAAATGTAGAAAAGGCGGGCGATTAAAAAAAATAAACCCTAGAAAATTATAAAATTTCCGGGTTCTCACTCTCATTATTTTCGGGGCGTCACAGTCCGAACCAAAATTTTTCTGGAAAAGGAATGAAGAACATTGTCGGACGTCCGTTCTAACTCATTGGACGTCCGATAGAGAAAGACCAGAAAAAAAATCTTAGAAACTTTTTTCTGAAACACCCAGTTTTGTTCTCAGATACACAAATTGATCCAGTGGGAGGGCTTTTGTGAGGATATCAGCAATTTGATCTTTAGAACAAACATATTGAACACAAATTGTACCCTTGTGGACAAGATACCAATGAAATGATGCTTTATGTCTATGTGTTTAGTCCTAGAATGTTGAATGGAATTTTTTGTCAAATTGATGGCACTAGTGTTATCACAATACATAGGCACACAATCATACACCAAATCAAAATCATTCAATGTGTTTTCAATCCACAACAGTTGAGCACAACAAGCACCAGCAGCAACATATTCAGCCTCAGTTGTAGACAGAGAAATAGTATTATGTTTTTTGCTAAACCAAGACACTAAGCAATTTCCAAGAAAGTTACATATACCTGTTGTACTTTTTCTATCTACCCTACAGCCATCAAAGTCAGTATCAGAGAATCCACATAGAGGAAGTTCATGACACTTAGGATACCAAAGGCCAAAATTCAAGATTGCTTTTATATATCTAAGAATCCTTTTTACCGCATTTAAATGTGATTCCTTTGGACAAGACTGAAAACCAGCACATAGGCACACAACAAACATAATATCAGGTCTACTAGCAGTTAAGTAAAGCAAACTACCAATCATACCTCTATACTTCTTTTCATCAACTTTTGTACCTTCTTCATCCTTGTCAATCTTGGTAGATATGCACATAGGTGTTCCAACTTGCTTTGAATCCTCCATTCCAAATCTTTTTAGCAGCTCCTTGGTGTATTTGGTTTGATTGATGAATGTTCCATCTCGGGTTTGAACCACTTGGAGTCTAAGGAAGAAATTTAATTCTCCCATCATGCTCATTTCAAACTCTTTTTGCATGATATTGGAGAAATCCTTGCACAAACTCTCATTAGTAGCACCAAATATGATATCATCCACATATATTTGCACAATTAAAAGATCACGTGAACTTTGTTTAGTGAAAAGAGTAGTATCCATAATGCCTCTTTTAAAACCATTTTCAATTAAGATACCACTCAAACGTTCATACCATGCTTTTGGAACTTGTTTCAATCCATACAAGGCTTTTGAAAGTTTAAAAACATGATTTGGATAAAATTCATTTTCAAAATCAGGAGGTTGATCAACATAAACTTCTTGATCAATAAATCCATTTAAGAAAGCACTTTTAACATCCATTTGAAATAATTTAAAGTTCTTGAAGCATGCGAAGGCCAAAAACATTTTAATTGATTCTAGCCTAGCTACGGGGACAAATGATTCTTCAAAATCTATTCTTTCTTCTTGAGTGTATCCCTTAACTACCAGTCTGGGCTTATTTCTTACTACCTCACCTTTATCATTCATTTTGTTTCTAAAAATCCACTTGGTGCCAATGATGGGATGATCTTGTGGTCTAACAACTAATGTCCAAACTTTGTTTCTTTCTAATTGATTTAACTCCTCTTCCATAGCTAAAATTCAGTTCTCATCTTTCAATGCATCAATAACATTTTTGGGCTCAAAATGTGAGACCAATGCAAAATTATCTATTAGTTGTCTAGAGGAGGAACGTGTTCTGACCTTTTCGGATGGATCACCAATGATGAGTTCCTTAGGATGGTTTTGGACAGATTTCCAAGCTCTTGGAAGATCATCAGGAGTGATAGTGTCTTTGTCATTGTTTTCTCTAGTTGGACTGTCTTGAATTTCATCTTCCTTTGAATCATTTTCTGGTGAAGCAGTGCCTTGGTCGCTGATTGTTAGCTTTTTTAGTTCTTCTTGAACACCTACATCATCATCTTCACCACAACTCATGGAAATGTCACCATTAGATTCATAAAAAATAATGTGTATAACTTCCTCTATAACCAGAGTCCTACGATTATAGACTTTAAAAGCTCTCTTATTCTCACAATATCCCAAGAAGATTCCCTCATCAGATTTTTTATCAAACTTTCCATGGTGTTCCTTGATATTTAGAATGAAGCATCTACAACCAAAGACTTTAAAATATCCAACAACAGGCTTTTTATCAAACATCAGCTCATAGGAAGTTTTTTTCAAAATTGGTCTTAAAAGAACTTTGTTCATGATATAGCAGGCTGTGTTTACAGCTTCAACCCAAAAATACTTTGGTAAATTACATTCACTAAGCATGGTTCTAGCAGCCTCTTGGAGAGTTCTATTTTTTCTTTCAACAACCCCATTTTGTTGGAGGACTCTTGCAATAGAAAATTCATGTGTAATGCCATTATTATCACAAAATTCTAAAAAACCACAGAAACAAAATTCTGAGCCATTGTCACTCCTTATTTTGATGATTTTCAAACCAATCAGATTCTGAACTTTTGCAAATAGTGAAATAAAGTTTTTGAAAGTATCATCTTTGTGTGCAAGGAACATCACCCAAGTGTATCTAGAATAATCATCAACAACAACAAGACAAAATCTTTTGCCATCTAGGCTTGTGGCTTGAGTAGGACCAAATAAATCAAGATGTAAAAGTTCTAGAGGCTTTGAAGTAGAAACACATTTCTTGGGTTTAAAAGATATCTTGACTTGTTTTCCAAAATGGCAAGCATTACAAATTCGGTCTTTTTCAAATTTGATTTTTGGAAGCCCTCTAACAAGTTCCTTTTTCAAAATTTCTTTTAGCAAATCCATATTGAAATGACAGAGCCTTCTATGCCACAGCCAGGGGTCCTCATTTGCTACTTTGAGACAACTAAGGCTAGAGGAATCAACTTTTTCAAGGATAACTACATAAATGTCATTTACTCTTTTTCCTTTGAAAACAGTGTTGAACTTTGAGTCAAGAATAAGGCATTTATGCTTTTTAAATAACACAAACAGATTCCTATCACACAATTGACTAACACTTAGCAAGTTGTAGCTTAAATTTTCAACTAAAAGAACATTGTGAACAAAGGTTTGACCATTCTTACCAACATCACCAATTCCAACAGTTTTGGTTTTGTTGTCATCTCCAAAAGTCACTTTTCTGTTTTCTTTTGGTTTGAACTTGATGAACTGTGATGTATCACCAGTCATATGTTTTAAGCATCCACTATCTATGAACCACTTTGATTCCTTAACAGTATTCACCAGGTTCACCTACACAGAGATCCACAAGATAATTTTTGGTACCCTTTACTTTTTTAGGTCCTTGAGAATTAGCATTACGTCTGACCATTCACATGCATCTCATGTCATTTCTCATATTTTTTCTTACATAACAATTACTTTTTATGTGGCCAAATTGACAACAGAAGCTACATTCAATTAAAGAGTTATTCACATGAACATGTTTAATAAATTTGACTTGCCTTTTCCTATGGATAGCAAACTCATTTGCATTTTGATTCAGTCTTATCTGATGAGTGTTAAAATGAGGTTTTGCGTCATTCCTTTGAAACCGGTTTTGTTTCTTATGTTGAAGCATATGACTAAGATCATCCATTCTTCTTTTCAAGTTGCTTTGTTCATTTCTGAGCATGTTACAGAGGTTTATTTTTCTATCAAGTTCAGCATGCAAATCATTTTCAATCCTTTTCAGGCTCTCATTTTCATTTCTCAGACATTTGTTTTGTCGACAAAGACTTGCATTGTCTTGTATCAGAAAGTTAATTTTCTGTTTTAGTTCCTTGTTTCTAACATAGGATTCTTTCAAACTGTTGTACATTTTTTCCAAAAACAAATTAACATCATCATCGGATTCACTATCACTATCAGTTTGAGAGTTACATGTGGTTACCTCTTCATCACCAATGGCCATGAAAGCCACTTGAGCAGATTCCTCTTCTTCTTCGACTTCACCTTCTGAATTGCAGTCGTTCCAGGTGATCTGAAAATTATTGAACTTTGGTTTTCGTTCAACCTTGCTCTCTTTCTTTTTCTTCATTGGACACTCATTTGTATAGTGTCCAGGCTGGCCGCATTCAAAGCACTTGTCAGTTTGCTTTTTGTTGAACTCTGACTTTCCTTTGTTTCTTAAGTTGCTGAACTGATTCGGAAAGGAATTGCAAGGTCCACTTTTTCTGAATCTTCTCTTGTTGAGTATTCTTTTGAAACCTCGTGTGATGAGTGCAATATCACTGTCATCACCTTCTATGTCATCTCCATCCAGGGAGGCTGTATCATCTTCATCTTGTGAGGCCTTCAGAGCAATATTCTTTCTCATCTTTGTGTCTTCTTCTTCCTGTACCTTGGACTTGAGTTTTAGCTCATAAGAAGTCAGTGAATTAATAAGAGATTCAATAGATAATGTATTTAGATCTTTGGCTTCCTCAATGGCAGTCACTTTACTCTCCCAATCTTCGATAAGGCATTCAGAATTTTTCTATTTTTCTCACCTAAAAAGTAATCCTTCTCAAGCACTTCAAAATCCTTAATAAGATCATTGTATCTGCAATACATCTTGTCAATATTTTCATGAGGTTCCATCTTAAAAGATTCATACTTAGTGACCAGAATGGACTTCTTCTGTTCTCTCACATTCTCACTTCCTTTATGGATTTCTCTAAATTTATCCTAAATCTCTTTTACAGATTTGCAGCCCTTGACTCTAATAGATTCATTTGTTAAAGCACTATATAGTACATTCATCGCCTTGGCATTTAGAGTGAGATGAGTTCTATCTTCAGCAGTCAGCTCACTTCTTATTTTTGGTCTCGGCCTGTTTGTATCTTCATCAATAATAGAGGCATCATATGGACCTTCATTGACAATAAACCACAGCTCAATATCAATAAATTGTAAGAAAATAATCATCCTTTCCTTCCAACTCACATAATTTGATCCATTGAACATTGGAGATCTAGTGACTGATTGTCCCTCAAAGAACATGGCATTGTTGGTTGTCATTTTTACTCCAAAGCTGATTGAGTTTAATATCTTGGAGACCAAGCTCTGATACCAATTGTAAGGATCAAAGACAACTTAAGAGGGGGGTGAATTAGGTGGTTTAAAAAATAGCCAAGATGTGAGTCTTTTTCTAGAACTTGCCTTCTTTTTCTAAAGGACCTCACAAAGGAACAATTAATGAATAAGCAGAAGTGATTGTGAGTAGAAGAAATAAGCAGTTTATATTGCAAGACAGTAAGTAGGGAGATAGAATAGCAAACCAAGTTTCAAACTCGACTTGAGTTTGAATATCACTTTATATAGCAAGTTTCTTCAAGTTGATCAACTTACGACCAATCTCTTGTGTACAAAGGAAGGATCACTTCCTCCTTGCCTCAAGTCTCACTTGATCAAGCATGGAAGTTTTACAATCACTCGGATAATTCTCACAAAACTATACTATTGAAGAAATTGAAACACACTTGAAAAGCTTATTGAAAATTACACAACTAAGAATACAAATCTTCTTTTTGGAGTATTCTCACACTTGAATCACTCAAGATCTGATGTAGTTTCAATGTTCAAAAGTTGTTCTGAAGTGGTTGACTTTTTCTATTTATAACGGACCAAAAAGTACTCCAATAAATGCTGTCAACGGATAGAAGGCAGCTGAAGAGTCAACTAGCCGTTGGTGGTGTCGGACGTCCGATAGGCAGGTTTTCCGTGTCCTATCGCAGGTAGTGAGTTCAAGAAGTTTTCTTGAAATGTTTAGGACGTCCGGTGCTTCAATACTTTGCGTCTGAAGTGTCGCATCGTCTGTCTGACGTCCGGTACTCAGGTATTGTTCGTCCGAACGAAGTCAGTGAGTTTAGAGAGCTTGGCTCATTTTCTTCGGACGTCCGAGAGTGAGTTCCTTACGTGTCCGAAGTTACTCGAAGGTTGTCGGATGGCCGATGCAGACTTTTTGTACGTCCGACACATGCTTCAACATTTGTTAGCCAGTTTTGCTCCAAATCTGAAAACATCTATTTTAGGGAATATTAGTGTCATCCATTTGTTTTGTCATCATCAAAAGATACGGACTAAGATGAACAAAGAAAGATAAGAAGGAAGGAAAATCATTTGGTCAAAGTTCCATGGATTGCCAACAAGTGTCAACTCAAGATGGCTTCTTATTTTTTTTTCTTTTCTCCCTTTTCTTTAGTCCAAAATTTCGTCTGCTCTAGGAGATATTTTAGGGTTGATTTTGCTTCTATTAATAACAAGGAGATTAAGGTAATCAAGTAGTGTTCAAGTGGTGTACTCAATCAGTAGTAAACGGTGCACGTCGATTCAAGCCGTTTTTCCTTAACTCGCGCGTACTTGTGTTTTTACTTATGGTTCAGTCACTTATCATTATCACTTCTAATCACACACTTTTTCTTATCTAAAACTCACTCTTAATTATGAAATTTAGTACACACACTTCACCAAGTGATCACACGGCCAAAATGCTCCAAAACACACCAAAAATCCTAGTATGCACAAAAACCCCTAACTTATGCCCTTCCTTTAGAAAAATCATAACTTGAGTTATAAATATAAAAAATTCATAAACTTGGCCTGTTGAAAACTAGACTTCAAATTCTAACAATCTTTAGAAGACATCTCAAAGAGATTCAGTTCATAAGTTGGTCCAAATTGAGCCATAAACTACTACAACATTCCTATTGTTACTTGTGCATGACAGAATTTTTAGTCAAATTTGCCAATTTTCTGGAATTTATAGAGATTGAATCAAACTCTGAATTTTGCATCGTAGGAAGATCTATGAGTCTAGTTTCAAATGCAACAAATAGAACTCAATTCCCACTTTTCTATACGAAGTTATAGCCAATTTTCCAAAACTGCGCAGAGCCTCCTGCGAAAATTTCTAGATTTTCTAACAACTTGAGATTATGAAACTTTTCATAACAAAATTCACTCCCTTGACTCAAATTCAACCATTAAAACAACCAAGAATCAAACGTAAGTGAGTTCACATAAGAGTTATAAAGACAAGTAAAATTTCAGGGTCTCACAACTATGGTGGCCCAAGCTGCCCGGATCCAGGAGTTAGAGGCCAGGGTACTTAAGGAGCGTCAGAGGGCTGACGCCTCCCATGCTCAGTTTCAGGAGACTGAGGGGCGCCTCATCCGGATTGTTGAGAAGATAGGGGACCACATAGATGGTATTATGGCTGAGTGTGTGACTATGGCCGACCGTCTAGAGGAGGCTTTGCTTGAAGATGGACCTGGGGAGGCTGTGTCGCGCCCCATTTTTCAAAGAAAAAATAACGTGTTTATAAAAATGGATTTTTGATTTATTTTGAATGAAAATTGGTTTTTGATTTTTAGAAAATGAATAAAGAAAATGAGCCTAAATGGGACTTAAAAATGCAACGATTTTGACCCAAAAATAATAGTTTAAAAAGGGTTTTTAAATGAAAAAATAGGAGTCGCCACTTGGTATTGAGTTAAGGTGTACCAAGTCACCTAAAATGATTTTTTTAATGAAGAAGTAGAGAAAACCCTTTTTTAAACGACTCCAAGTCTGCGAAAATCAAGAGAAAAGGGTTGGGAATCACATTTGAAGAAAGGGAAGGCAAGAATAAAATCTAAGGCACATTTTCAACCCTAACCAAGGCTAGTTGCGTGATTTAGTAAAAAATTTTCTTATTTTAATCTAAAAATTTATCACATTTGGATGTCTCTATATGGATGCAAAATCTAACCCTTGGAGGATATCGGAGGGTCGGAATATCTCTTCAAATCTTAATTGGTGCAAATCACATTAATTGTGATGCCCAAGTTGATTCTTTGAAGAGGTCACGAATATGCAAAAATATGAGACTCGAATGAAGAAAAGAAAATAATAATTATACAAATATACATAATCTAAAGAAATGCATTATAACGGGTGCGGGGAACTAATATCTGTGACTTTTAATTTTTCCTTTGATAAAGGGAATACAAGTGTGCTAAGGTTAGAAAGTCACACTCGTCCATATCCCATATTCGAGGGGTATTTCCTATCTAATCAAGCAAATGATCTAACCTAGTTCTAATTTTCTTAAATGGAATGCAAGTCTAATGTCATGTCTTACATACATAGGGTAAGAAAAAATATATATATATATATAGGGGAATATGGGATAAGGGATATACATATAAGGGAAGTATGGGATAAGGGATATATACATATAGGGGGAATGCCATGCAAAATGATAAAAAGACCCTAAAAGGTAGAAAATATGCATGAAAATGTAGTGATTGTCATGCCAACATGATCTAGCGTGTAGATGGTTCCTAAGCGTCTAGCATTGGACCAGTCCATGTCTATAAGTTCTCACTAGCATTGGACTAGTGAGAAATGAGAAAGGAGGGCCACAACTAGCGTTGAACTAGTGTGGATTCGGAGAAAGGGGGCCACAACTAGCGTTGGATTAGTATGGTGACGACATGTATTTATTACAATCAAATAAATCATGTGAAACATAATAAAAAAAATAAACACATAAATCACATATAGCATATAACACGAAAGCATGATATCTGGGTGCAATGCCCTAAGAAAGCGAGTAACACATAAACACACAAAGCAAATAGAGCAAATAAAGACCTAACTATTACATTCGGGGGCCCTAACTACAATCTAAAAGGGTAAAGAATGGAAATAATAACCTAACTATTACAATTTTGGCATTTAATTGCCTTCCAAATAATTAAAAATTAAATTAAAATAAATATACAAAATCAAAAAAATTAAAGTGACTAAATAAATAAATGAAATAAAAATATTCAAAAGGCATGCAATTACACACATAAAAGTCACGTAGGGGCACATAGGATCAAATAAAATTAAAATAAAGAGTAGAGTGTACCTTCCTTGAATTGGTGACCTAATGAAATGAAATTTTTCTTATTTACCCTCCAAAACAAAGAAAAATGTCAAGGCATCACTTTAATTATTAAATAATCACAAGAAATAAAATTAAACACGAAATTGAATCAATTAAAGTATTTAAATGCAAGTAAATAACCTATGTTCAAGAAATTTAAACAAGTGAGGATGCAATTGAGAAAATTAAAGAAGTTTGAGGGATCAAATCATCATTATTACAAATATTAAGGGTTTAAATTAAAATAAACTAAAATTAAGGGCTTAAGATGAATTCTATCAAAACCAAATGCTAACATTCACAAAAAATAAATGAAAACCCTCTCATCAAACCCCAAACAAAAATATTACTCAAATCTAAACCATTTGTACAAAAATCTAAATAAAAAATTATAAATCTATCAAAAATCGTTAAACCTTCAAATTTCATCCCAAAATTCACCAATAATCTAACCAAAAATCACCTTAAAACATATCAAAGAAAAATAATGTTTTGAATGGACAAAATTGATTAAGTTTTACAATTTTCTGGGCCATAGTAGCATAAAGGAAAACTTGAGGGGCTGAAGTGCAATTTGTTTTTTGATTTGCATGCAGGCTACGAAGAAGAAGAAGAGTTTCTGCAATTTCCTTCACAGCTTTCTTTTTACTTCAGCCTAGATATGTTTGTGCGCAAGAACTGAAACAAACTCTACTAATTTGACAACCAAACCCAAATGTAAGGACTTCAACCCATTGTCATTAACATCACCCAAACATAATCATCTATCCCCAGAAGATCCAATCAAAGCAGCCGGACATAAAATGCAGCAAAGCAACATGAGCATTTGCACAGAACGGATCTTCTGTACCACACCCTGTCTCATATCCTGTCCCACTCCTTATAATCTTGCCAAGTGTCCCTTGATAAACCAAACCCTTAAACAACCCAACTCGGATCATGTTAAATTGATTATTCGATTAATTGGACAGAAAACTTAATCTCTTTAACCAAAACCAAGTAAAATAAAAACTCCTTAACCAAAATCATGGTTTATCAAGAAAAAAAAACCCTAAAACCCAAACAACCTCTGTCCTCTCTGCATCATCTTCACCATTCAAATAGACAACTTGATGATCCGTTGCACAATTTGTGAGGACTTGTAAATTCGTTATATATTTCTTGAAAATTCCCTTTTATTTGAAAATTATTTGGTAACTATTATTCTACACTATCCTACTACTCAATCACCCTAGAAAAGTGCCAATGATGATAGAAAATTAGGGTTTTCCTTTCCGATTTCAATTCGAAGTGACATGGGATTTTTTGTGTATCCGTAGTGTAATTATCCAGTATGGAGTAAGGATCAAATTTGGTGCTTAAGAGTGACTTTTAGGTGAGAAATAATATGTGATTAGAAGCAATGATAAAAAGTTAGTGAATAGGAAGTAAAAACCCTAGTACGTGTGATTTAAGGAAAAACGGTGCGAACCGACGTGTACCGTGCACTACCGATTGAACACACCACTTGATCACCACTTTCTTACCATATAAGCTCATTAAAATTTGAGCAAAATATCCCCTCATTTCCAACTGTCTTTGGCCGAAAATTTTGACCAAATTGACAAAGAAAAGAAACAAAAAAAATGAGTGGAAATTGGTAGTGACACTTGTTGGCCATCTAGGGCCTTGACCAAGACCAAATTGTCTTGCCTTATTATCACCATTTTGCTTCCTTTCTTCATCATTTCTGCTTGCTTTGGCCGAGAGAGAGGGAGAGAAAAACCAAGGGAGAGATACACCATTTCATCTTGAGTTTGAGCCATCCAAGTGAGGAAACAAGAAACTAAACCGATTAAAACCTTCATTGAGTGTTTAGCTAGTGGTGTGTTGGTGAAAGTTTGGAAGGAAAAGCTAGGGCTGCTCTTGGTAGTAACTTGAATAAGGTAATAAGGATGATTTACCATTTCTTACTCTTGATCTTGTTTAATTTGGCATAGCACCTTAAATTTGTGGTGGATGATACCTATTATAATGATTTGGATGGATATAGTGTATGTTCTTGAGTTACATGAGTTAGGGTTTGATGATTTTCTGCCTATACTTGCTGTATGGATAGTATATGTTGTATCTAAGCTTATATAAGAGGTTGTGGTGGTGATTGAGGTAAGAAATGAAGAAAGTTTCCTTTGAAAACGAAAAATTTCAGATTTCTGGAAAACTATAGCTCAGTTTTGTCTGGTTCCAGTTCGTGATGTTAGAGGCCGAATTAGGCTTAGTATAAAACATTAAAGTTGTAGAAAATGATATTTTATAGATTCCTACAAAATTTCAACCCAATCGGAGTAACGTAACCAGTGAAAAGACCAAAATACCCTCACTGCCCTAGGATGCATCCAGTGATCCATTTTAGACAGTTCATCCAGTTGACCATGTCTATTCACTATGATCCGTGCTGATTTAGCCATTTACAAAAACATGAAAGTTTTATTACTCTGTCTTAGCTTTTCAACGCCTCCAAGAACATCTTAAACGGACTTTGGTAACCTGAGATATGGCTATTTAAATGTTGTACGGTTAACTAGCCAGTTAGTTGGAAGTTGGTTCTGTGAATTGGGAATTTGACTGGGTTACACTAGAAATTTGACTAAGTGATCTTCATGAAAGTTGTAGGCCCTCATCTTAGCTTCCAAACCATATAAGTTGTACCCCAATCCGATAAGCGTAGCTTCGGTTGTGTCCGTTACGCAAAACTCTATCAAATCTGTCTCTTGTTAAACTTCATTTCTGCACTTGTTGTTAGCTTGATTTTGTCCTTGTATTGTCTTGAGCCTATTGAACGGCTATTGAAATTAGATTGTTGTGTGTGTACCTTTGGGTTTGAATGAGGAAAATAATGAAGCCATAAATGGCTGGAAATAGGAAAATACAAAGGGCATGCTGCCCAAATTTACGCTCGAGGATTAGAGAAATACACTTGCGACTTGGGTAAAGTTGATAAATGAATATCATTTGAACCATCTAGAACTTTTGCTACTTTGGTTATCGAGGGTTATATGTTAGAACCTAACCGAACTTGTACCCTTAGGAAAAGCGGTAATAATCACTATAAATCCGTTTTCCTTGCACTTTCGACTCAAAAGTTATTTCCAACTATACATCTTACAAAATTTTTCAGTTTGAAAAGCGAGCAACCATTTCACGACTATTCTCCAAGTGAATTTCAATTTCTTGATTCTTATTTAACGAAACGTCTAAGTTTCGAACCTTAGTTGATTTCAAAGTTCTTAAATCAAGTTTTATCGCAGATTTTGACTCCAAACCCGGAGTACCACCCAGACGCGAACATTAGAGGCACTACTTTTGGTGAGTGCTTCCAAATATCTGATTGAACTTGATATTTGTGATTTATCTTTGACCAATGTGATTACATGATATATAAGTGATTTGATCGGGTAAGAGTGTACTTTATCGCACTTGCCCTAACGAGAATTGTTCTTGTTTATCGATTTTACTTGACTTGCTCTACATGCATATGAATTGTATCTTGTCTGGAATTCCAGAAACCCTGTGGCTAGTTAATCGAGTCGAGCCGGCAAGGGTCTGGTCGATTAGATAACGAACCCTAGGTAACTAGTAATGTCGAGTGGAGTGTTATCTCCTCGGCTAATCGGTATACTCGAGTATTACCACCCGTGTTTCGTGTGGCGTGCGGGCCCGGATAAGGGGTTTGATCGGTGGACGGAGACTGGCGTGAAGTGGGATTTTCTTTCTGGACTAGTTATTACTTGAAAGTTGACGGAGTGTCAACTACCAATCGATCAAGCTGGGATGGAGTCGAGACATGAGCCACTATATCCTTACATGTGAATATGATCCATATATTCTTGATTACCTGAAGTATTATCTCTTTGATTGGACTTGTTTGTTCGCTATTTCACTATTACACTGTTATTACTTTGTTTGATGGCCAATTGATATTTGGAACTTCACTGAGCTTTGGCTCACTCTGTTAGTTTTGTTTTCCTTACAGGGGTACGAGCAAGGCGTGAGACATGTAAAGACTAGCGTAGTCTAGTTGTTTTGACTTTTGACTTGTACTCGCGCTATTACTCGAATAGAATGTTTTGTATCTGGATTGTATACACTTTGAACCAGTTTGGGTATATTGAGGTTTTGTATCTTGATTGTGCATCAATGTAAATTATAAGCTTGAATTGCGATGTTATTTATGGTCCACGGATGTATGCATGTGATACGAGTGAGTGAGTTCTGGCGAGAGCTGGGCAGGCGGTCTGCCGAACCCTTTGGTACCCCTTAGGGGAAGGTGGGGTCGTCACACAATTTACATGCATCACTGACGCCCAGAAACACTCTCGCACTAGACTATCTTTCTACCCCATTTACACACACAAATTTTGCAGACTAAAATCTAGCAGGAAAATTCAAGATTTCTGAGAGGAACCCAAGTTTTATTTTCCTTTTTCCTTGCTGGGTTTCTTCGAGGAACCCTCTTTGCCTCCTTTTCTCTGTTTTGCCGACTTTGGGGGTTTCAAGTATTCAAGAACCATGATTTGAAAGCCAGAAAGAAGTTAATATCATCAGGCTTCTCCGGCAGAAAGGTACTGAGGCTTGAACTTAGTGTACATATAATCCTAGTCAAGTTATAGCTAGCTTGATCATTTTGTACACCAGCAGCTCGACAAAATGCCTTCGAGAAGTTGAACCTGTAGTTTCTGAACGTAGGTTATACGTCTCAATCAGTTATCCATAACTAGTCTTTGAAAACCTCCATGCTGAAATGACGAAACGCTCTATTTATTTTTTATTTTTTTTGCAATAAAAATTCCTCTAGTTCTTTGCAAGAACCTCGGAATTGTAGTTTAAAGATTACTAATTTGCTAAGATATGTGGGTTCCTTTTTGTAGCTATCTGTCTTATATGGTAGCTTCATTTTTGTCATGTATCTAATTCCAGAAATTTGTTTTCCTCTTGTCGGAAGAGTCGAAATCAGAAGTTTTCTGATGGCTGCAAATAAGCCTCGAAAGAGTAGTTTCTCTCAGAATGTTGCAGTTTCCTTTCTGGGTTTCTTCTCAGCTCTTTCTTCTTGTAGAAATATATTTAGGGTTAATTCCACTTTGTCCCCCCAAACTTTGGACGATTACCCACTTAAGTCCCTAAACTTCAAAATGAGACACTTAAGTCCCTAAACTTATAAATACCTCTCACTTAAGGAAAATTGTTAACAAATCCTGAATGCCGTTGGTGGTCGAAGTGTCCCATTTTATAAGGGTTTAGGGATTTAAGTGTCCCATTTTATAAGTTTAGGGACTTAAGTGGGAGGTATTTATAAGTTTAGGGATTTAAGTGTCCCATTTTGAAGTTTAGGGACTTAAGTGGATAATCGTCCAAAGTTTGGGGGGACAAAGTGGAATTAACCCATATATTTAGTTTTAGTGTAAGTTTGTACTGGGTAATGGGTACTTCCGCTTCCGAAGTTTTGTTTTTTGATGCAAAGTTAATTTAGCTTCTGTTGTTTGGTCAAAGCTCATCAGATTTTGTGCTCTCAATGGGCAATTGGACAAAGCTCACCACCTGTTCGATCAAATGCCTAAGAGGAAGATGAACCAAACTATTCTGGAAAAGTTAGGTAAAAGTCTTGTAGTTTGGATATGCAAATGGTTAATTAAGTTCTTGACAGATGCTGATTGCTTAGTTGCCCTTTCTCCTCTTTTAAACCAATTCTAAACAGATGTCAAAGTTCTATCTCTGTCTGTCCAAGGCCAACTAGATCAGAGTGGAATTGGAAAAGAATCAGAGACGGAGGACAATCCTTCTACAGTGTTCCTCATGTCAATTGCTTCACATGGCCACGAAATACTAATTCTCCAAAGAATCAAATGGAAGCTCAGATGCAATAAACAGATTCTTTACCATGGAACAAAGGCTGCACAATAGAAATTTGATTTTTACATTCTCTGAGTCTTTTATTGACTGATTTGCTGATTAGTGGTTTTACTCATTTACCAATTGTATATACATGTTAAAAGAAGTTGGTTATCTAGTTTTCAGATTCGGGAAGCTCTTCTTACTTGTCATCAAACTGTACAAAGTTGTGTATACATCTTAAATCTAAAATGATAAGTTCATATGGTATTCTTTTGCATTATCATCTTCCCACTTGTCGATTTTAGAGCACTAATGTACCCGAAAACATGAAAAATGTGCAAGTAAACACATTAGTAAACAACGGTCTAGCGGATCAAGCTTTAGCACACTTCTCAATTTGAATTGGTATAATGAGCAATGTAAATGATCATATTTTTCATGAGTTGACAGAAAGAGAACCAGAAGAAAACATCATCAAAAAGTCGTACAACGGAATTGGTAGATCTAATTAGCTACTCATAGAAGACAGACCTCGGCAGGCAATTTTTCCAGCACACCAAGTTTCTGTCAGCGTCTACTAGTATTGGAAATTAAGACGATTTCTTGTATGCATCAAGAATCTAGAGCACTTCATACCCGAGATTTACTTTTCCTTGGTCTTGAACATTTTTCAATCTTC
>NC_040035.1:14719127-14839095 GCF_003713205.1 Coffea eugenioides | reverse complement strand
ATAAACCAGGATGTCATCAATAAAAACAACGACAAATCGGTCCAAGTAGGGCTTAAAAACCCTATGCATTAGATCCATGAAGGCGGCAGGAGCATTGGTTAGTCCAAAGGACATAACTGCAAACTCGTAATGCCCATATCTCGAGTTGAAAGCAGTTTTCAGAAGATCCTCTTTCCTAATCAACAACTAGTAATACCCTTGGCGGAGGTCTAGTTTCAAGAAGACCACTGCTCCTTGCAACTGGTCGAACAACTCATCAATATGGGGCAGTGAATACTTATTTTTAATCGTCACATTGTTTAGCCCTCGGTAGTCTATACACATCCGCAGACTCCCGTCCTTCTTCTTTACAAACAACACAGGGGCTCCCCAAGGAGACCCACTCTCTTGAATGAACCCCCGCTCCAAAAGGTCTTGTAATTGCAATTTCAGCTCCTTCAGCTCCGCAGGGGCCATTCGATACGGGGTTTTTGAGATAGGCGAGGTTCCCGGTATTAGGTCGATCTTGAATTCTATCTCTCTCTCCGGAGGTAGGGCTACTAACTCATCAGGGAATACATCTGAAAATTCCCGTACTATGTGCACATCCTCTACTTTCAATTTATCCGTGGGGGTGTTGATTAGAAAGGCTAAAAATCCTTGTGCCCCTTTACTTAGCAGTTTTCTAGCCTGAAGGCCTAAAATCAGGGCAGATGAAGCTAACCTTCCCCTTATATCTAACCTTAGGGTCGCCTCCCTAGGAATGCGAAATTCTACCACCTTCTTCTTACAATCCAGTTGCGCATTATACCTGGCTAACCAGTCCATGCCCAAAATCACATCATACCCCTTAATAGACAGTCTTATCAAATCCTCTAACAACTTTCTCTCTCCCACCCAAACCTCGCAGTCCTTATAAACTAGGCTAGTAACCAAACGATGATCCCCCGTAGGCGTACTAACTTCTAGGTCGTATGGTAAACTAGCAGGTTTTATATCAATGCCACACATGAAATTAGGGTTAACGAATGAATGGGTGGCACCGGGATCTACTAAGGCCTTTGCAAAGCGGTGGAATACAGGGATCGTACCTTCTACGACCTCGGAAGAGTCAGGGACCTGCTGTGGCTCTAGCGAGTACACTCGAGCTGGCACCTTAGGTTTCGTCCCATCTCCCTTAGCTGGTCCAGCGTTGGTCTTTCACGGTGGTTGACTTCCCTTTCCATCTTGCTTTAGGATTGGGCAAGTGGCCAATTGGTGGTCTGCACTCCCGCAGCGTAAACATTTCCCTTCCTTCCTCCAGCAATTATCTTCCATGTGGTTTGGCTTCCCACGATGCCTACAGGGACCGCGAGATGCTGAAACTGAGCCTCCCTGAAAATTTCCTCTTTGGTCTCGCCCAGCTTGGCCACCCCTAGACGGAGTCCCTCTGCCTACTCCCGTCTGCCGTCCACCTCCAGACCCCCGTCCGTACTTGGGAGGAGCACTCTTCTCCCCCTGTCCTGAACTGCTCCCAGGAAAGCCTCGCTTCTTTGCCTGGAAGTTCCTTACTTGGAGCCTAGCGCTTTCCACTCGTTGCGCTTTCTCGACGGCCTCGCTAAAAGCGTTAATCTGGGCCACCGCGAGGTCCTTCTGAATTTCTACGTTTAGACCCTGGATAAAACGCCTTATTCGCCGCTGCTCGGTCATGATCAGCTCAGGAGCAAATTTGGATAGGCGGGTGAACTGACTCTCATACTCCGCTACAGACTGGGCCCCTTGGTGAAGTCGGATAAACTCATCTTCCTTCCGTTCCTGGACTAAAGAAGGGAAAAATTTCGCGTTGAACTCTCGCATGAAGTTCACCCAGGTCCGAGGCGTTTGCTCCCGTTCCCACTTCTGCCGTATGACGTTCCACCAGGAACGGGCCGCCCCTTATAGCTGAAAGAAGGCAAAAGTCACCTGCCTTTCTTCGGTGTAGTGCAAGGCAGCAAAAATATCCACCATCTTCTCGAGCCACCTTTCGGCTATATCTGGATCGGGCCCCCCAATGAACTTGGGTGGAGCAAACTTTTGGAATCTTTCGAGAGCTCTGTCCTCGCTCTCGACGTGGTTGCCAGGGTTTCCAGGGTTAGGGTTAGGGTTTTGACCCTATTGCTGCACCACTTGGGCCAGTAAATTAGTCATTTGCTGCATAGCAGCAGCTATTTGGACGTTAGGGTCAACCCTAGGTTCAGGGTTAGGTCCAGGCGAAGTTTTCCCGGCGCCCCTGTCCGACGTGGGTTGCCTACTCCCGCGCGCACGTCCCCGACTACTACGAGTGCCTTCCATCAGTCTAAGTCAATCTAGGCAAACGTAACTATACATTAAAGATAATGATAAGTAAGAAATCAAAAGCCTTCCACACTCTAACATGTATACAATACAAAATAACATCAAACAGTCACACATTAGCAGTCAGTCAAGTACAAACATAGACAATCCATAAGGGAATGGCCTCATCAAAAATAATATACACATAGCTAATCCAAACGTACAAAACGGCTAGCTAAGGCTCTTCCCCCTATCCGTCCTATATACAGAAAACAAAACCATCCAAAAGACCCTAGGAGTCACGACCTAGTCCGTCGTCGGGCTAGTGGACTCGGCAAACGGCGTGGATTCACCTCCAGCCTCACCCCCCGCACACGAAGCCTCGTCGCTCTCCTCCTCGAGCACATCGTCGCAAAGGTTCAAGATCGACTCGGCTCGAACCCTAACTTTCCTAACTCGCTTAGTCATACGCTCACGGGCCTCTCCAAGTTGGGCGCAAAGGTCGTCCACCCTATCTTGACCTTCGATCACGTCGTACTCTAGCTCCTTAATTCGCTCGGCTTGTTTCTAGTTAGCTGCCCTTAGTTGGTTCACCTCGGCCTCAAGCCTAGCGTTATCCTTCGCCAACTCCTTTCGTTCCTCTACCACGGCCAACACAACGGTGTTGGGGTAGGCGTAAGTGTGACGACACTCACAACGTCGGAGGCGGTTAGCCGGGCTCCAACAGATGACGGCCCCTCTTGGCCGAATCTGGTACTTAATCGTCATGAGCACTCCCCGGGGTCGCTCCCCAGTAGGGCTACCACTCGGCCCACTATGTCCGTCCATCCTACACCAAAAGAGTAAATAAGCATAAATACTCTTAAGGGACACAATCAAAGTAATCCTCAAGTCGAGCATTTGTAACACGCCCAGGCCAATTCAAACCTAGGCTCTGATACCACCTGTGACAGCCCCACCTTCCCCTAAGACGAACCAAAGAGGTTAGCGGACTGCCTGCCCAGCTCTCGCCAGGACTAACGGTGCAGTTAAACACGATAAAACGTTTCGGGAAATAAAAGCGCGCTCAAACAAGTCAAAATCGTAAAGTGGCCAAACGAAAATCAAAACCGTCGATGAATAGTGGGTGCCATGTCATATAACTCGAAAAAACATTTCCAAACCAAATAGGACACATAAACAGGGTTAAACAGTGTTATACACATATGTTTGTAATTTACAAAACAAAAGGAAGATAATTAGATCAAAATACATTTAGGGTTTTTCCAACTATCGAGGAGGTTTACAAAATATATTAAAACTAACTCAACTCATGCTTCAAAACATCATAGTCCCCAAAAGTGGTTCCCTGTAAGGAAAACAAAAATTTAATGGAGTGAGCTTACGCCCAGTGAGATACTTTCACTCAAGCAAGGAAGTTCAATTATACATGGAGTCGATCAATCCCAAATCATTCAAGAAGAAAGCTAAATAAAGTCACATATCAATAACAATGGTAAAAGGATACGGACGGCTCTCAAGAGCCCCTTTCCTCGCTCGCCATACTTGATCGTATCTCATTGACCCTCCGTCAATGTACAAAGTGTAACCAAACGTAGACTCCACTTTACTTCGATTCCTTCCACCCAACATACCCCTACCGGGCCCGAACTCCAAATAATTTAAATTTGGTAATACTCGAGTATACCGGAATCGAGAGTCTCATACTACAAAATTCCATATAACAGTCCCCATGGCTCATCAATTTTCACGACCAAGCCCTCGCCGGCTCGATTCAATCGACTACCAATGGGGTTGAGCTCAGTAGTAACAGTAATGGCCATTGGATACTCGTCCAAACGACACCAAATCCAGTATTTCATGTACCATTCAAGTACCACAGTAAACAGTCATATATAAGACAAAAGGGTGAGAGTGATCAAGTACACCCTCACTTTAATCAGTTTCAACGGTGTAAATAAGCATTCAAGGCATCAAGTTCAAGTGTAACAGAGCCACATAGTAACAAGCAAGTGAGTAGTACACTCACCAAGCAAGCAAATGAAATTTCATAAACTTCCGCCCAAAGAGCGTCTTGAATCACCGTCACGCCCTAAAACATTCAAACAAGCACAATGAGACTCGAATACCAGTCATAAACCGAATCCACATACTACCAAAAATAAGGCTCCATTAGAACATATAAATACCAAAGTAAGCTAGGAAAAGTCCGAAAATGAAAGTTAAGCCCTAAAATCCAAAAATAGTTTTGACGCCGTTTAGCGTATTGGACACAACCAGCACTACGATTATCGGATGGATGTACAATATATACCGTTTCGTAGCTAAAAGAAAGGGTTACAATGTTGAAGAAGGCCACTCAGTCCAGTTTGTAGTGCAACTAGGTCAAAATTTCAATGTACCAAACCAGAACCGCATAAACAGGTTGGCGAACTGCATTCTGGTTAAATAACCATAACTCAGGCTACCGAAGTCCAATTCAAGTGATTCCAAGGCCATCCGAAAGCTAAGATACCAGGATATATTTCTTAAGAAGATATCAACAACCAAATCAGTAGTAATCCCGGTCAAACTAACCAATTACAGAAGCGGATTATCAGTTTCGGACAGAAACAGGGCAGCAGGGATATTTCAGTCTTTTCACAAGTTACATTGCTCCAATTGGGCTGAAATTTTTTAGAAAATTATAAAACATCATTCTATACAACTTTCATGTTTTAACCCAAGGCTAATTCGGCCTCTAACTAGGAGAAACAGTACCAGGCAGAATGGGGTTAATTGAAACCCTAATTCCGAAATTTCCTTTCAAAGCGGAAATTTTTCGCAAATAGCCACAATTTGCGCACCATAGCTTCGTTCTAGATCATTCCCAACCATCATCCATGTCCAATCAATATTAAACATATAAAAACAGAAAAATCATGAATAAATAGAAAAATTCACCAATCTCAACCAAAATCATGAAATAGCCCACAAAATCACCTCTTAGACTACCACAAGCCACTAATTAAATATCATTAGATAGAAAAGAGAGGTTCCTTAGCTACTCACCTTATCAACCAAAGAAAGGAGACAACTTAGCACCTTAGTCTTCCAAACCACTTCACTAATCACCTCACAATCACTAAACTAAGGGTTTTTATGGAGAAAATCCAAGGTTAATCGGTTAGAATTGAAGATTGAACAAGATTGGAGGTAAGAAAGTGGAGAGTTTTCTTTTCTTTTTTCCTTAGAGAGGGCCGGCCATGAAGCTTACAAATAAGGATGATTTTTGGGTAATTTTTGATTAAATTGGTAAAGTAGTGAATAGTGTGGTCAAAGTCCAAGGATTAGTCACCAAGTGACACTTGTCACTTCAATTAATACATGGTTATCCTTTTGTTCCTCTCACACCAACTCATCTAGTGACCTCTAGTTATCTCTTAACACCTGCTAAAATAAACCCGGTATCCAACACTTAACCTAACTGGCCGAATTTTACCGAACTTTCCGCACTAGCGGGTCCCACGTCCGGTATACGCTCTTAATTTCTCAAAAACTAACCGATACTAGAAAAATCATTTAAAAACTATATTTACTCATAAAAATTATCTAGAAAATTTTCCTAATAAAGAAAATGCAAAAAAGCATGCAATTAAATAGAATAAAACCTAGAAAATAAGAAAATTTACGGGGTCTCACAATACTACAAGACCTTGGTTGATTGCCTAGGTGATTTGTAATTGTACATGTCTCAAGTGATCAAGAAGATCCCGAGGAACTCGTTTGATCTTGCCTCGCTCTTGTTTTACACTCTTGATTTCGATGAGTGTTCCTCGTAGGTGTTTGTGACTTGTTTTCGATGATTTTGCTACATGTTTACCGCATATTTCTCGTGTGTTTAAGTGTTAAGTGTTATCTATAATTGCTCCTATGAAATTTCAACCATTTTAAGGTGAGTGTGTACTTTATCTTACTCGACCTACTAAAATGATAAATTTCTACCGTTTACCGATTTACTTGTACATGTTGTAAGTTCTAAACTGAACTGGGCCCTGCCCTTGGTTACTAACCTACTCAAGTCAGAACTAGGCTCGATCGGGTAGGTTGGAACCCTGGGCCACCATTTCAGTATACTCGATTATTACCACTGGAGGGATAAGGCAATGACCAGACAAACTGGGGGAAATATTGGAGTTATAAGGGGCAGTTGACCGAAACAGTTCCACGTGAACACCGTATCCTTTTAATGTGTCTTTATTTCTGTAAAATGATAAATGTCTCATCTTAATGTACCAATGTGACACCTTGAATCGTATGTGCGTTATGCTTAATTTACTTGATCTATTAGAACTATTTATGTGTTTTGGAACCTCACTGGGCTGTTTAGCTCATTCCACGCTTTTGTTTTCCTTAACAGGGTTCAAGACCGAGAGTGCTAGCGAATAGTACTAAATTGTTTTCTTTTGGAGACTTTAAGTTGCATTATAGCAGATGGCTGTAGTACATATTCTTTTGGGCTGTATTTAAGTTTGAAAGTTAACTATTGGTAAGTATGAAATGTTTTGGAGTATTTTAAATGAATATTGAAAATATTTGAAGTATTTCTAGTTTTTAAATTATGGATTGTAGTGAGCCCCGGCAAGAGTTGGGCAGGCGTTCCGCGGATACCCTAGGGTTCGCCCTAGGGAGAAATAGGGGCATCACAATTTCTCTTTTGCAAGTCCAACAATCCAATAGCATCATACCGGGGCAAATTTTTTGGAAGAAGAAATCATCTAACTCTATTTTCAAAATTCTTCAAAAGGCATTTTGCAAAAATGTTTTCAATTTCCCGGCAGGATCGGGTTTTATCACGCTAACTGTTTATATCTCGTTGGGATCGGATTTCATCCCACCAACCTCAGCAGGACCGGATTTTATCTCGCTGATCGTTCATATCTCGTTGGAATCGGGTTTTATTCCACCAAACTCGGCAGAACCGGGTTTTATACCGCTGACCGTTCATATCTCGTTGGGATCGGGTTTTATCCCACCAATCTCGGTAGGACTGGGTTTTATCCCGCTGACCGTTCATATCTCGTTGGGATCGGGTTTTATCCCACCAATCTCGGCAGGACTGGGTTTTATCCCGCTGACCGTTCATATCTCATTGGGATCGGATTTTATCCCACCAACCTCGGCTGGACCGGATTTTATCCCGCTGACCGCTCAAATTTATTTTCCAAATCAAAATTAATCGAAATTCCTTTCTTTATCTATTTTCCAATAAAAGTTCATATTTTCTCAAAAACAATCAAAAACTCATTTTTATATAAACACGTTATTATTTTTCATCAAAAATGGGGTGCGACAGCTTGGCTACTCCACCGGGGACCTAGAGTGTCCGAGCATTTGATTTAGTTAATCTTTTTCTTCTTTTAACCTTTTTTTATATATCACATTTGGAGGTTTAGGGTTGCATTTTTCCTTTTTTAGGATTTGCTTGCATCTAACACATAATCGTCTCAAATATCCATGTATGCGATCGTTTATGTGTTTACTTTTCATTTGTGTTTGTATATCGCGCTTGTATTTTGGGTGGGGGAAATAGTTACCCTAGAACCTTCACCCCTATTTTGCTTGGATACCAAGAGCCTTGTTAGCATTGGAAGTTGAGGAAACTTGATACAGTTTGCAGAGTAAAGTTAAAATTTTCGCTACATCGGGGAAGAACGCCCAAATACTCATGTTTACACATTTCTTGAACGCAGGATTGATCGGATGGTGGTGGCATTATCTATCATAATGAGTATTTCTCTTTTGCAGGTCCAACAATCCAATAGCATCATACTGCGGCAAATTTTTTGGAAGAAGAAATCATCTAACTCTATTTTCAAAATTCAACAAAAGGCATTTTGCAAAAATCTTTTCAATTTCACGGCAGAACCGGGCTTTACGCTGACCATTTATATCTCGTTGGGATCGGGTTTTATCCCACCAACCTCGACAGGACCGAGTTTTATCCCGCTGATCGTTCATATCTCGTTGGGATCGAATTTTATCCTACCAACCTCGACAGGACCAGGTTTTATCCCGCTGACCGTTTGTATCTCGTTGCGATCGGGTTTTATCCCATCAATCTCGGCAAGACCGGATTTTATTCCGCTGACTGCTCAAATTCATTTTCCAAATCAAAATTAATCGAAATTTATTTCTTTATTTATTTTCCAATAAAAGTTCATTTTTTCTCAAAAACAATCAATAAATTATTTTTATATAAACACGTTATTATTTTTCATTGAAAATGGGGCATGACAGCTTGGGGACTCCACTGGGGATTTAGAGAGTCCGAGCATTTGATTTAGCCAATCTTTTTCTTCTTTTAACCTTTTTTTATATGTCACATTTGGAGGTTTAGGGTTGCATTTTTCCTTTTCTAGGATTTTCTTGCATCTAACACATAATCGTCTCAAATATCCACGTATGCAATCGTGTATGTGTTTACTTTTTATTTGTGTTTGTATATCGCGCTTGCATTTTGGGTGGGTGAAATAGTTACCCTAGGACCTTCACCCACATTTTGTCCGGATACCAAGAGCCTTGTAAGCATTGGAAGTTGAGCAAACTTGATACAATTTGCAGAATAAAGTTAAAATTTTCGCTACATCGGGGAATAACGCCCAAATAGTCATGTTTACACATTTCTTGAAAGCAGGATTGATCGGATGGTGGTGGCATTATCTATCATTATGAGTATTTCTCTTTTGCAGGTCTAACAATCCAATAGTATCATACTGGGGCAAATTTTTTGGAATAAGAAATCATCTAACTCTATTTTCAAAATTCTACAAAAGGCATTTTGTAAAAATCTTTTCAATTTCACGGCAGGACCGGGTTTTATCCCGCTGACCATTCATATCTCGTTGGAATCGAGTTTTATCCCACCAACCTCGGCTGGACTGGGTTTTATCCCTGTCGCGCCCCATTTTTTATAAGAAAAATGAATAGATAAATAGTGAATTTTTATTTGAAAAAATGAATTTTTGATTTAAAAAGAAAATGAAAAAACATGGGTCTAAATGGGACATGAAAATGCGACGTTTTAACCCAAAATATAGTTTAAAAAGGGTTTTGAAATAAAAATCGGAGTCGCCACTTGGTATTGAGTTAAGGTGTACCAAGTCACCTAAAATGAATTTTTCGAAAAAATAGAAAACCTTTTTTAAACGACTCCTAGTCTACGAAAATCAAAGGAAAGGTTCGGGAGTCACATTTGACGAAGGGGAAGGCAAGGAAAAAAATCCAAGGCACCCCTTCGTCCTAGCCAAGGCTAGTTGCGTGATTTAGTCAAAGATTTTCTTGTTTTAACCAAAGAATTTATCACATTTGAATGTACTATATGAATGCATACCCTAGACCTAGGAGGGCATCGGGGGGCAAAATTTCTCTTCAAAACTTGATTAGTGCCAATCACATTAATTGTGATGCCCTATGTGGACTCTTTGGAGAGGTCACGAATAATGCAAAAATATGATACTCTAAGAAAAGGAAAAGGATAAAATAATTATAGGAAATATTGTCTTTAAGGAATGCATCATGTCGGGTACGGGGGACTAATGTTCGTGACTCAATTTTCCCTTTTAATAGAGGGAATACGAGCGTGCTAAAGCTAGAAAGCCAAACTCGTCCATATCTCATATTCAAGGAGTTACTCCCTAACCTATGCACGCAAATGAGCTTAGTAACTAGAATGAAATGCAAAAATCCTATGATCATACTTCAAATGTGGGAAAAGGGAGAAGGGTCATGCAAAAATGTAAAAATACTAAAAAGAAAAAAAAATGCATGAACATGAGATGAAGGCATGCGAATGTACTAGCGAGGGACGGTCCTATTGGATCTAGCATTGGACTAGTCCTTCACTAGCGCTCTCTCACAAGCATTGGAGTTGTAAGAACTCGAGGGGAAGACCATGACTAGCGTTGGACTAGCCACGGTTTCGTGCATTTGCATTCATCATACATACATAAGTAAATATGTATAATTAAAGCGAGTAGGCATGTGAGCACGTAATTCACATAATACATAACACATAAGCATGCATATCTAGATGCCAAACCCTAAGAAAGCAATTAAACACATAGCACATACGCATGCAAATCACACAAAGAAAAAACAAAGAAAACCCTAACTATTACATTAGGAGGGGGAAGCCTACTACAATCTAAAATGGGAAATAAGAAGGAATAAAACAATTAAATCCCTAACTATTGCAATTTTGGCATTCGAGTGCCTCCCAAAATAATCAAAATTAAATTTAAAATTAATACGCAAAATTAAAACAAATAAATAAATAAATGAAATAGAAATAAAAATAATAATAATAATAATTCAAAAATCATGCAATTACACACATAAAATCACATAGGAGCACATAGAGAGATTTAAAATAATACAAGAAGATACCTCCCTTGACGTAGTAACTAATTGGGGTGTGGATTTGCCCTATTTAACTCCAAAATTAGCAAAAATCATCAAGGCACCAATTTAATTAACAAATAATTCATAAAAATGGAAATAAGCATGAAGTCAGTCAATTGAAGCGTTTAAATGGAACATAATTCATAATTAAAGAGGAAAAGCAACTTCTATTTAAGACAACAAATCTATTAGGGACCTAACTGCAAAAATTAAGAAAGTTTTAGGGGTTAATTTGTAATTATCATAAAAGATTAAGGGTCAAAATTGAATAAAATAAAAGTCCAGGGACCTATTTGCAATTAAATTAGGGACCTAATCGAAATAAAAAAAGGTTTTAGGGCCGTAACAGAATTAATGAAAAGTAAAGGGACCATTATGCAAAATGTTTTCTGGTTCCTTGGTGAATCAGGCTATTGGGCCACTTTATTTCTTTTCTTGGGCCGAAACTCCCTTAGCCCAAGGCAAAATCCAAGCAAAATGTACGGGCCAGACCGTAATCTTACCCCAACAAATCCAATCAAAAGGGTAGGCTTTTACCTCCTAAGCTCAAACGAAAAACCCAAATAAATTAAACCAAACCCATTTACTAAACCCAACCAGATCCTCAACATTAATCTGCCCCAAAAGCCCGAAGAAGATATTAACCCAAGCCTTTAATCTATTTTACTAATCCAGGAAGGTAAGAAATCTAAAAAAAAATGCTGGACCTTAATCATGCATTAAATCCCAAGATTAATCTACACAAAAAGTCACATATCACAATCAGAAGAAGATTAAAATTTTAAAAAGGCAAAATTGGTTCAATTGGGAAAGTATTTGGGCTATAGTGAAATTAATTAAAATTTGGAGGTCAAAATGCAATTTGAGAAAAAGAACATGCAGCCTGTACGAAGACACTTTCTTCTTCAACATTTTTCCTTCTGCAACTTTCTTTTCACCATTTCTGGGTTTCATTTTCACCAAACGCACGAAACAAGTTCCCAAACAAACTAGCTCTTATAACTTATGTACTTTATTTCACAACCCAATGCTAAACATAAACAGGAACAGGCCATAATCACAAAAATAATCTAAAGTCAAGCATGGTAGAAACATGAAACAAACCCAGCAGCAACAAAGTTCCAAACCCACGTCCAAAGAGTCTCGTTCTTCATAAAATGTGTTAAACCAAGCAAGAAAGAGCGTTATGGTTACCTGAGGAAACCTTAGAACCAGATTTGAGCGGGAAAAACACCGATGGAAGCAGATCTGACGGAGCTTTACACCAGGTTGCGGGTTGATCCACGTGTGTTGAAGCTGCAACTTTGGAGCTTCGATTTGGATGACTTACAGTCGTATTTTCCACCGAGTCTCTGAATAAAAGTCGCCCCCCTCACGTCGTAGATTTAGCAGAAATAAAAAATTTCTTAAACCGAGCTAAAATGGAGGAGATATGTGAGTCAAAAGATGGTTGAAAATCAGCTCTTTTTGAGAAAATTTTTCTCTCTTTCTCCCTCTCTTTTTTCTTCTTTCTTTCTGTTTTTCTCTCTCCGTTCCTTGTTCCGCCGCCACTCCCTTTCTTGCATTCTTTTGGAGCCTTTTTATGGGCACTCAAAACACCCCAAAACCTAGCATCTAGGGATCAGATTTAGAACGGCATTTTTTGTCCATTCCAAGCCATTAGATGGCTTTTAATCTGGAAGCTTCTTGTCAATTGGGATTGGGCTACGTGGTTTGGTACTGAAGGGTTAAAAGGGAAAACAAATGCCCAAAAAAAAAAGGGTGGAAAATGGCAGCTGGAAATCGGTACTATTTGCTGGTTTTTGTACCAGCTCTGTGAAGAAGAAGGTGCACGCTTGTGCATGAATTTTTTTTTTTTTTTTTTTTTTTTTTTACAAAATGGTGATTTCCACTTCTTTACTCTCTCTTTTTTTTTTTTCTTCTCCTTTTTTTTGTGAAATTTAGTAGATAAAAAATGCTTTTAAATCAATTAAAATAAAATAAGAGACACGAAACAGGAAAAAATAAAATAAAATAAACCTAAAATTGAAACAAATAAATCTAAAACTAAACTAAATAAATAAAGTTCGAAACCAAAAATTTGGTGTCTACAATCCCGCTGACCGTTCATATCTCGTTGGGATCGGGTTTTATCTCACCAAACTCGGCAGGACCAGGTTTTATCCAACTGACCGTTTATATCTCGTTTGGATCAGATTTTATCCCACCAACCTCGGCAGGACCGGGTTTTATCCCGCTGACCGCTTTTATTTTGTTGGGTCTAGATTTTATCCTACCAACATCTTTCATTTTCTAGATTTAAGTTTTTCAAATTAATTAGATTTATCTAGTTGCCTTAGTTACAGTTGAACTCGACAGATAAATAATTTGCTGTCTACGTCTTGGTCTCGAGTTTCTTTGAAACTCAGACAAAGAGGGGCAAGCTGTAGACACCAAAAATTTCATTGTCATTTTATTTATTTTTATTAGGTATTTATTTTATTTTTATTCATTTTTTATTTCTATTTTTGATAATTTTTGTTAAATTTTATTTATTCTTGTTTCACTTCTATTTCTTGGGAAAAAATTAATTATTATTATTAGAAAAACAGGAAAAGAAAAGGAAAATCATCAAAATCAATTTTGTTTAAAAAAAAAAGAGAGGAGCCACGCGCGCGTTCTCTTCTTTGGCAGAGGTACAGAAGCATGAAGAGTACCATATTTGCAGCTCTATTTCACCACCCATTTTCCACTCATTTTTCTATTTTTTTTTCTTTATCCCAAACTTTGGCCACCTAATCCCCTTTGATCTTTCTAGAACATCAGCCATCGGATGGCTCTAAATACCTAGCAAATCTCAACTCTCATCCTCACCTTTGACGTGAGGGTTTGAGAGTGTGTGTTTGATATAAATAGAACAGAAACGCAGCCTTGAGGAGGAGGCCAAACCAAAAGTAAAAGGGGGGTGGCGGCTGGGAAAACAAAAAGAAAAACTAGTTTTTTGGAGAGAAAAAAAGAGCCGAGAAAAAAAAGGGAGGAGTTTCGGGGAAAGTTGGAGAAAAGGAAAAAACCAGAAAGCTAGGGTTGAAGGGGCGGCGAAAAAGGAACAAAAAGCAGGAAAAGAGAGGGAGAAAAGGGGCGACTGAGTGAAGAACAAGAGAGGGGAAAACCTAGGAAAATCAGAGAGATCAAAAGAAAAAGCAACAAACGTTTCTGAAAAAAAAAAAACCCACGACATCATCAACCCGTGGAGGAACATTGCAGCGCAGGAGCTGAGTTGTTTCCCGCAAAAGGTTCTCCAAAGACTTGCTCTTCTAATCACCTCACGCCTTGTTTTACCCTTTAAAAGGCTAAAGGTGATGCTTTTTACCTTTTCTGTTCATAGCCTGCTGGATTGGCGTCAAGAATACTGAAATTGTTTTTTTGCAGTGATTGTTTCTGTTTTCCTTCTTCCTTGTACGTCTTGTTTGTGAATCTTGAATCTGTTGGGGAAGTTGTGAGCCGTGAATCTTGTGTTGTGTTTTGTTTTCTTTCTTTTTCTTGCTTCTGTAGTCAAGATTTTTGTGGGGAAGCTAGATGTTATTCTGTTGTTAAAATTTTGTCAAGCTTTTGAATGAATCTAGAAAGTTGCAAGCTAATCCCACGTTACAGATTTTCCATTCTTTTTTGTGTGCCCAATCTGATATCTCGCTGTTAAGTTTATGGAGTTGGACGAGAATTTGCGGCTGTTTTCTTGATTGTTAAAGTGTCGAAGCATCAGAAAAGCTTCAGAAAATTGCTAGAGTTGCATGTTTTTTTTTAGATTTTCTGTGTAAATCTGGGGTTTCATGTCGAAAAATATACCAGAGCAAATGACATCCCTTTATATGTATATCCCTTATCCCATATTCCCTTATATGTATATCCCTTATCCCATATTTTCCCATATATATATATATTCCTTACTCTTACGCGTGAGACATGACATTAGACTTGCATTTCATTTAAGGAAAGTTAGGAGTAAATTAGTACATTTGCTTGATTAAATTAAGGAAAATACCCCTTGAAAATGGGATATGGACGAGTGTGGCTTTTATAGTCTTAGCACGCTCGTATTCCCTCTATTAAAGAGAAAATCTAGTCACGAGTATTAGCTCCCCGCACCCGTTATGATGCATTTCTTTAGATCATGTATATTTGTATATTATTATTTTCTTTTCTTTTCTTAGAGTCTTATATTTTTGCATATTCGTGACCTCTTAAAAGAGTCACTCTTAGGCATCACAATTAATGTGATTCGCACCAATTAAGCTTTGAAGAGATATTCCGACCCCCCGATATCCTCTTAAGTTTAGGTTTTGCATCCATATAGTGACATCCAAATGTGATAAATTCTTAGGTTAAAATAAGAAAATTTTGACTAAATCACGCAACTAGCCTTGGCTAGGTTGAAAGGGTGCCTTGGATTTTATCCTTGTCTTCCCTTTCTTCAAATGTGACTCCCGACTCCTTTTTTCTTGATTTTCGCAGACCTTAAAAAGGGTTTTCTCTACTTTTTTCTTTAAAAATTCATTTTAGGTGACTTGGTACACCTTAACTCAATACCAAGTGGCGACTCCTATTTTTATTAAAAACCCTTTTTAAACTATTATTTTTGTGTCAAAATCGTCGCACTTTAATTCCCATTTAGGCCCATTTCTTTATTTATTTTCTAAAAATAAAAAAAAAACTCTTTTTTTACTCAAAATAAATCAAAATTCATTTTCCAAATCAAAATTAATCGAAATTCCTTCCTTTATTTATTTTCCAATAAAATTTCATTTTTTTCTCAAAAACAATCAAAAAATCATTTTTATATAAACACGTTATTATTTTTCATTAAAAATGGGGCGCGACAAAAAACATTCAAGAAAAAGCATACAATTACACACATAAAATCACTTAGAAGCACATAGGATCAAGTAAAATAAAAATAAAGGAGTAGAGTATACCTCCCTTGAATTGATGACCTAATGAAATGAAATTTTTCTTATTTACCCTCCAAAACAAAGAAAAAGGTCAATGCATCACTTTAATTAACAAATAATCACATGAAATAGAAATAAACACGAAATTGAATCAATCCAAGCATTCAAATGAAAGTAAACAACCCATATTCAACAAATTAAAACAAACAAAGACTCAATTGAAAGAATTAAAGAAATTTAAGCGGGTCAATCATTATTATTACAAATATTAGGGGCGAAATTAAAATAAAATAAAGTTAAGGATTTAAGATGAAGCGTACCAAAACCAAATGCTAAAAGTTCACAAAATAAATCAACATCCTCTCATCAAACCCCAAAACAATAATATTACTCAAATATTTAATTGTTTCACTAAAAATCCAAATAAAACTATAAACCTAGCAAGAGTTATTAAACCTTCAAATTTCATCTAAATTCACTAAAAATCTATCCGAAAATCTCATTAAATTATATCAAAGAAAAATAACATGTTAAAGGGACAAAATTGATTAAAATATTTAATTTTATGGGCCATAGTAGAATAAGGGGAAAATTGAGGGGTTAAACTGCAATTTTATGAAAATTTCATGCAAGCTTCGAATGCAATCTACGATTCTGGGTTTCTGAATGCCAACTCTTTTCGTTCAAACACAACTCATGACTCATCCAGCTAAAACTTGAACCAAAGTGAAAAACAAACACCGAGCATTCTTTCCACTTTTTGACCATTGTTTAAATACAAAAATTTAGAGAAAAGAGAGCATGCAAATTCTGGCAAATTGCTGCAACTCCAAAAGCCTTCTGCAACTTTCTTCTGGGTTTATTCACTAGTCAATAAACTCTACCAATACTCACCAACATTCGGCCTAAAGCAAGGCTACAAAACCCATTCTCTACCCAAAACTTCAACATTTAAATACAGAAATTCTAACCAAACTGTTTAGCTATTCTCACGCAGGAAACAAAACGGAAAAGAAAGAAATAAACTGTCATGGATGGAACATCTCTGATTGATGTATTTTACATGTTCTTACTCCCTTTCTGCAGTAAAGAAAACACCACGTAACGCAAAACCATGAATCAAAACCTTCCCCCCCCCCCCCCCCTACCAGATGCACAAATAATGAGTACAAGGAAGGAAGAATGCGAAAGAATGCGGTGACAGTCATAGCAGCAAAGATTTTGATGCCTCTGATATAAACCCAATATTCCATGAACAGAAAGGATGGAATGATTACCTTTAGCCCTATAAGAGTCCAAACAAAATTCAGATCCTTGCAAAATAGATCCTTGCAAAACCCTTCTATAGGTAAAGTCAACTTTCGTGCTGCAAAATTCCTCCCCGGGCTGATGACTTCGTGAGTTTGGGCTTGAATTTGACGGATCTGGAACTATTTTTTCCGAATTATTTCTGAACAAATGTTGTTAAGGAACCTCCCAGGGAAACGTAGAAGCCAAGAAATTGTATAAGGGCTTGGGATATAGTTGGAAAATGATCAAAAAATGAGCTGATGGCTCAACCTGGACGTCGGATTTTTCCAGAAAATTTGCTTGTTATTTTCTTTTCTCTCCCCGCTGCCTCTTACCCTCTTTCGTCCTTCTTTGGTTCTTCAGCCACCACCTTCCTTCCTTTCTTACTTCCCTCAGATTCTCTCCTCTCTCCCTCTCTTTTCTTTCTCCCTTTCTTTCCCCGTTCTCCCTTACCCGAAAAACCCTTTTTTTTCTCTCTTTCTCTTCTCCTTTTCTTTTTCTGATCTTGCCTGAAGCTTCCCTTTTCCTCACTCTCCCCAGATGCCTCCCTCTCTCAGTTCTTGTTCCTCAGCCGCCACTCCCAGCTCTCTCTCTCTCTCGCTTCTTGCCCACAGCCCGTAGCCTCTCCTTGCTTTTTCCTTTCTTTCTCTAGCCTTTCTCCCTTCTGGTCTTCCTGCTTCCTTTTCCCCCTTTTAGTTTTCGTAGCTTTTCCTTAGTTTTCTTAGTTTTCAGCTCTCTCAACTTTTTCTTGCCCTTACCCGTAGCCCCTTTGCAGCCTCTCCCTTTTTTTTCTTTTTCTTTTTCCTTCACCGCCAGCTCTCTCATTTTCATTTTCTTTTTGTTTGTTTTTTCTTTCAAATTTTCCTAAGCTTCCAAGTGTCTTGCCACCTACCCCCCTCCTTGCATGTGGTATCAACAAAATGGGGGCACTTCTTCTATTTGCATGCACTAACACTTGTTCAATACTCCCCTAATACACTTGTCTAATACTCCTTTAGCACACTTGTCCAACATGCAAACCCCCTACCTATCTTCTTATTTTTTTTATTTTTTTTATTTTTTTTTCAAAAATTATTTAGGTCAACAAAGAAAAAGCTAATTCCTAATTGAAATTGCATTGCAAAAATTTTCATTTATTTTAAAGAAATCGAATCGAAGATGATTAAAACATATTTTTGTGAAAATTTTCCTTTTTCAGAATTTTAATGCAAAAGTATCTTAAAAATAAAAATTATGAACCTAATTTATAAGAATAAGAAAAAATAAATACTAACTATCATTTAATCAATAAAATAAAACCAGAATAAAAATAAAGCTAAAATTCAATTAAATAACAAATAAAGCTAAAATTGAATTAAATACAAAATAAAAATAAAATTGAATTAAATAAATAAAATTTTGGCGTCTACAGCTTGCCCCTCTTTGTCTGAGTTTCGAAGAGACTCGAGACAAAGACGTAGACACCAAAATACTTACTTGCGTTATTCCAATGGCGAACTAAATCAAACAACACAAAGTGATTAGTTCAACACACTTATTGTCATGCAAAACAAAGTGATTAGCTCAAAATGCTCAAAAATAAAAGATCGTAAGTGGGATAAAACACAAACCTAACAGAAGTAGGAAGACACGTTAGTGGGATGAACCCGATGCTAATAGTGATAAAAAAACACGTTAGTGAGATAAACTCGATGCTAACGATGATAGAAAAAATGTGACGCCCCCACTTCTCCCTAAAGCGAACCAAAGGGTATCTGCGGGACGCCTGCCTAGCTCTCGCCAGGACTCAAGCAATTTCATTCAAGCTTAATGCCAGACTGAACGTCACAACAAGATAGAATAACATAAACACAATAATGCGGAAGCGTTCAAGCTTAACAATCATCCATTATCCAACCCATACATGGGGTGTTCAAAATACAACTCAAATCCCAAATATACGTCAGGCCCAAATATTACACTTCAATTTCAAAAGTACAACCCAAACCAAGGGCATAGCCAAAATATAATAGAAACCCTAAAACAAAAGTACATCAGGAGGGTTTCTCCACACTTCCCCGAGATTCAATCCTGTTAAGGAAAACAAATCTATAGGGTGAGCAAAACGCTCGTGAGGTCAGGAACACACATGCAAGCACGTAGTTCAAATAACAATCTCAATTACGAGCTAAACAATAATATATTTCAATAATTGACAATTTACCAAAGGGAATTTATCAGAAACAATTCAAGGATATAGCAGCTCTCAGGAGCTAAGTTCCACTTGCTTTGCCGATGTCACTCGTATACCTTTCCCCGATGACACTCCATCAACTGGGTCGGTATTTCCAATCCGTAGATCACCACTTACTTCTTTCCGTCCACCGAACACCCACTCGGGCCCGCAAGACATGTATGAGGCAATACTCCACGAGTATGCCAAGCAAGACCTCTCAATAGGTCGAGCTTATTTGTCTCATGGCACGCCTAGGTTCCCGACCAAGCCCATGCCGGCTCGAGTCCCAGGTCAGCCTATGAGTTTGGGCGTCCCCCATTTACAATTGTGTGTCGAGGAGATTCACTCCAACGACGTATGCGGCCATTGCATTCAATATCATTCAATATCATTTATTCAAATGAGAACGAGTGAGATAAAGTACATACTCGTCTCCATTCCTAAAATCAGTAATCATTCATAACAATTAAGCACGTATCAAGTACTCATACACATGACACTCACCAAGTATTAAGTGCAAGTAGGGTCAAGGAAAGTTCAAGCGTCCACCGTGGAATCCTCTTGAAGGTCCTCGTGTGCGCCTGAGCAAATAATAGTGAATTATTATTCACATAACCCAATTATCGAGAAATAATTCATGCATTATTATAATCTAGGGAATTTCGTGAAAAGGAACCTTAATTACTTGTAAATCGAGGTTCGAGTGGCGTTTCATAAAGTACAGGAGCATTTGGATTTCCGACTTTGGACCTTTAGTTAAGTGTCGAAACGGACTTGGATTGGTACCAAATTTTGCAGTATAGTACTCCTATATGAAGGGTATCTCTCTATCAAATTTCGTGGAAAAATACCTTCGGGAAGGTAGTTAACCAATCAACCAAAGTTTTGAAATTACTAAGGCAAAACTGCCTTTAGCTCCATTTCTCTCCGTTTCCAAACATTCGGCTAAGGAAAACCTCCAAACAGGGTTCATTTGTGCAAGAAAAGTCTAAGGAACATACATGGTACATTTGGTAGGTGTTTAGCACCAAGAAATTCATTTAGTAAGACCACAACAAGTCTCACATCAAATCTGTCCAAATCCAAGGGTTTTCAAGAACAAGGCAGTCACCGTATTTTGATCATGACTCACTCAATTTAACTCGGAATTGAGCATGGTTGATAGTGTTGGAAAATAAATTCATAGAGCTATAATTTCACAGTAGAAATCATTTTAAGATTCAGCATGCAACTGGCTCGAAATTAAGCCTAAAGTTGCAGCATCATCAAATCGTTCCAGCAGAACAGAGAAACAGGTCAGCCTTCTTAAAACGATTGGTTTGGCTCACACACTTGGAACCAGAACGTGAATTTTACACCGTTGGAAAGGTGTGGATGTCTAGTTTCAAATGCCACTGGCGGCACTCGATTTTGACGTCGGAGGACAGAGTTACGGCCGAAACACTATCGCTGGACAGAGCTACACGGAAACAGTTTTCCAGCTTGACTAGTTTCACAAAGAAATTCATTTGCCCAACCAAACCTCAATATTTTCCAATGAAAATTTTTACACAACTAATACAACATATAAACATCATATTCAAGCCATTAGATCATAAAAAATTGGCCTTAAAATAACCGAACAAGGCAGGGGAAAAATCGGAAATTTCTATCCCATGAGTTCCTTGAAGTTTCTACTAATTATACACCATTAATCCACCATTTCAAACACTAAACCAACATTATAAATATCATCAACCACAAAATCAGCAACAACCCAAGAGTGGGAGTTCATAGAACCCACTTTCCAATTTTTCCAACAATATCAAGTCATCAACTTACATGCAAGTGCTTAGAGATGCATTTCTACTACCATAAATCAAGTTTAAGGTGTTGGACCATGGTATACCTTCTTGGTGTTCTTAGATCAGAATTTTCGGCCCTTCAAATGCTCCAAGAAAACCATAAAAGCTCTCCTTCTTCCTAGCTAAATGGTCTCTCCAAGTGATAGGCTAGGTGTAGTTCAAATTTGGTGGGATTTGAATGAGTTTTTGTGAAGATTTGTGAAGTAAAATTGAGAGAGCAAATGTTAGTTTCTCCAATGCTGCTGGCCGAACCAAGAGAGAGAGGAGGGAGAGTGATTTTGATCAAAATTGGCTTCCTTGAGAAGCTACAAGCTTGTGGCCACAAATCACCCATAAGTCAACTCTTCATAGGGTGCGTTTGGCGCGATTAGGGCTCGATTTTCTCTCGCGTTTGGTTCACTAGTGCACTAAACCTCTAATGCACTTGTAATCATATAAATATTATTCACTCTTAATTGTCCCGAAATAAAGGTTTAAAGTCCCTCAAATAAAGTCGCGCGTGTGAAAACGCGTACCGTCCATCTGAACGCTATGACGCGAAACCTTCGAAAAATTCTTATAACGATTATACTACTAACTATCACTTGAGTACTTAAACATAAAATTACCTATTTTAGGACTATTGTACAAGTCTCCAATATTCCAAGCTTATCGTACTCTCAAGCAGATAAAATTTCCAAGCACTATTCACTATTTTCACTAAACGCGCTTCCGGAAATTAATTTTTGAAACGAGACACTATAAAATTATAACGAAGTTATAATAAAATATATTTAGGTCCAATAAGACTAGAAAATATTATTCGTGGCAAAAATCCAAATAAATAATTAATAGAGCCAAAATTAGGGCTTAAAAATAATAGTTTTTTTTTTTTTTTTTTTTACGAGTCCTCACAAAAAACATGTTAGTGACATAAATTCAATGCTACCGGTGATAAAAAAAATACGCTAGTGAGATAAACTCAATGCTAATGTGATAGAAAAACACGTTAGTGAGATAAACTCGATGCTAACGGTAATAGAAAAATACAACACATGTTAGTGAGATATACTCAATACTAACGGTGAAAGAAAAAACACGTGAATGAGATAAATTCGATGCTAATGGTGATAGAAAAACACGACATACGTTAGTGAGATATACTCGATGCTAACGGTGAAAGAAAAAACACGTTAGTGAGATAAACTCGATGCTAACGGTGATAGAAAAACACAACACACGTTAGTGAGATATACTCGATGCTAACGGTGAAAGAAAAAACACGTTAGTGAGATAAACTCGATGCTAACGGATATAAAAGACACGTTAGTGGGCTGAACCCGATGCTAACGGATATAAAAGACACGTTAGTAGGTTGGACCCGATACTAATAGTGATAGAAGCCACGTTAGTGGGTTAAACCGATGCTAACGGAGATAAAAGACACGTTAGTGGGTTGAACCCGATACTAACGGATATAAAAGACTCATTAGTGGGTTAGATCCAATCCTAACGGATATAAAAGACACGTTAGTGGGTTGGACTCGATGCTAACGGTGATAGAAACCACGTTAGTGGGTTAAACCCGATGCTAACGGAGATAAAAGACATGTTATTGCATGAAAAAGTTTTTGAATACTTACCTGGAAAATCTTTTCAAAAATTGCCCCAGTTTGAATGAATTTTTGTACAACCAATCATTTGTTTTGCATTGTGGCATTGTTGCTCCTCCTTAAGGCCTGGATTCGCACTTCCTCTTCTATTTGAGCCCTGAATGTTTAATTGTTGGGCGACATTCCATGACTTTATTACAAAAATAATTTTTCCTAGTTTTGCTATGTGAAACAATCAAAATAATGCCACCACCATTCAATCTGTCCAGCTTTTGAGAAACGTGTAAACATGAGTATTTTGATGTTTTTCCCTCGGTGCTGCAAAACCCGACCTTGCACCGCAAATTGCATCCCGATTGCCTTAGTTTCCAATGCTAACTTAACATGAAAACTTATACATATGTACCTTTCGATAAATCGAGGAAATTGTCATTTGATAAAATCCAATGAGACAAATGAAACTATACAACCCCCAAAGAATTTTTATACAAAAATGTCAAAAACCAAAGTAATGCAAAAAATAACCATCGACTTGCATTCAAAGAAAAAGATGACTTTTGAGAAATGAATCACAAATCTAGCAATCTATGTTGATGACCAAAATATTTTGGCCTCTAACAAAGTGCCCCGTTTGACCCTTTGGATATCGTCCGTCCGAAATTCAATGCCAGCAGAATAATCACAATGTGAAAAGGAATCCCAATGAAATGAGTCACCTTTGCTTTCTTTGTGCAACCCTACCTTAGCGTCATTTCGGGTTTTCACCAAGATTACCCTCCATCCTTTTGTTTTTTTCTTTTTCTTTCTCTTTTTCCCTTATTTTCCTTCTTGATTTTCTTTTTTCTTTCTCCTTTTCTCTTTTAAAGGCATCGTTGCGGATTTTCACATGATGTGCAGTGTCAACCTCACACCTAATCAATTCAGAAATACATCTAAAAAATTTCTTGGCATCAGTATATGAACATCACTTGCCAATTAATTAGAAAATTTCTTGACAGAGATATTGCAAAGAATAGAAGTCAGGACTTTCGGCTTTTGTAATGGGGTCAGGTGGGGTGCTTAGAAAAGTTAAGGTTTGAAAGCGGATTTCAAAAGTGGTTTAAATGATCTGAGATCGCATTGTTGCATCAACCCTATTTTAGGGTTAAACCAAAACTTGCTCTAATTTATTCTCAACTAAGGTTCTCTTCTCTTTCATTTTCTTTTTTTTTTCAGCCTTCTGCCATTCCTTTGAAATTTTCAAAATTTGCCACAATTTATACTTAACCGAGATTCTCTTTTCTTTCATTTCCTTTCTTTCGGTCTTCTGCCATTTCTTTGAACTTTCAAAATTTGCCCCAGTTTATGCTTAACCGAGATTCTCTTTTCTTTTGTTCCCTTGCTTTCAACCTTCTGCCATTCTTTTGAAATTTTTAAAATTTGCCCCAGTTTATGCTTAACCGAGGTTCTCTTTTCTTGCATTCCCTTTCTTTCGACCTTCTGCCTTCCCATCATTTTTTGAAGTTTTTCCTTTCTTTCCTAGCTTTTTTCTGTTAAAATTCAAATTTGTCTCAATGTGGGGTTTGCGATTTTCAGGGGTTGTCAAACGAAATGATCATTGTGAAAGTTCAAAAGGGGTAACTAGAGATAGAGTGTTTGATTGGACAAGAAGAGGGTCTGACTTTTATTCCGTTCCTTACATTAATTCTGAAAGGAAACTTTCATTAATGCGAAATTTCTTGCATGTATATGAATTAATTGACTGAGGAAGACTCCTGTTCATCCATATCTGTGAAACATAAGTGATCCACCGGACAATACTTTTCCTTTTCCTTTTCTTTTCCTCTTTTCTTCTTCTTTTTTTTTTTTTTGACAACAAACCCTTTCCAATCTTACACCGACAACTGTTGCCTCAACATTTTGTCTTTTTTCCGAGTAGTCACGCTATCTCTTTTCCGAGTAGTCACGATTTGACCCTTTTATTGTAAGCACAGGTCGCTCCTTTTGATTGCATTTGGTTGCTTCTCATCAAATAAAGATTATTGTTCTTGACACTGCTTTCCATCAGCCTCCTTTTTCTGCTTTTTATTCAAGTGACCACTAATTTTATTTCCTTCATCTTGATCCCCATTTGGTCTGAGTTCCTCCTTCGAATCTCTTTGAACTATGTTCGGATACCTCCTCGCTATTCCTACATTTATGCGGTATCGAGATTACAACCATCAAATTTCGAAATGGTAATATCCAAAGGGTCAGGCGGTTTTATTCTGGACCATCTGAAAAGAATGTGTAAGTCACAGTACATATAAAACTGTACATTTTATTGCATTTCAAGAAAAAAAAACCAAACTTAATATCATGTTACTTGCTAAACGAAACGTATCTTCAAAAGCCACTTGATTGAAAACTATTTATAAAAAACATAGTTAAACAAAAGACACACGCATGAACAATTTTTCATTGGTTTTAACCAAAACAATTCCCCAAATTTATCGAAACTTCCCTTCAAGAGAGAGGAATCTCACTAATTCAGCCCCTTCCAGGATTTTCAAATTTCTTCGTTGGAGGTAAATATCGTGATGGTGTCCTTGTGTTCAGGAAAAGGATTCGTACTTGTGCTCAGTCCTTGTTCTTCCCTTTTTTCTTAACACTATATCTCCTACTTCGATCATGTTCTGGATCTTATGCTTTAGTACCTTATAGGGGTAAGTATATGGAAAAATGGAAGTGGGGTAGGTGAAAGTCTCTTCGGGCATATTTACAAAAGACGGTACAAAAGCAACCTGGGTATGGGATAAAGGAGGTGGCTGGTGTTCTATTTCAAGTTGACCAATAGGCAAGGGATCATACTGGACACCCTACTAGCAACCAATTGGTCAATCATGCGCCTTTGAGCCGTCATCTCCACGCTCAATTCATTGAATTTATGTAACATCTCACTCAATTGAGCTCCCAAATTTGAAGCGTCTGTTGGAGGTGCCGTGGTGGATCTATCAGATGATTCCGGATGTGTACTCATGTTTACACGATTTCTTAAAGCTCGACTACGAGATCGTATAACGATGGGGCTTCTTCTTGTAGCTATATTTGAAAAACACCTGACATTTTAGAAAACCCTATTTAGCATCATCTCTTGACCTGCTGTTGGCAAAGCAAAAAAAAGAAAGAAAAAGACACGAGTTAGTATATATTGAGGTAATTTGGATGCATGCCCTATTGGGGGACCCTTTTTACGCCAAGGGTTGGCCTAGCATGAAAATACAATCCTTTGGGGTAGGTACTATACAATACCTAATGAATCCGATCAACTTATTGCTATTCGATTGGAAGGTAATTTGAAAATTTTGGCCAATTGAACGACCGGAGATTTCTAGCCTGATAGAACAAAGGTAAAGTCCGAATGGATTGATTGTTTTGATTGATACAAGAATTTGTAAAAACACACCGATTTGACCTTAAAGAACTTTCTATCGGAGAGATTGAAATTTGTTGACAAATTTTCTCAATGAAACATGGATCGAACCCCCAACCGATCAAATGGCTAGATGCAATGGATGGTTTTCTCAAAATCGACTAGGTTTCCCACTTTGAAATTTGACATTGAAACCCTTCTTGGTCAAATGGGTTGAATGAAATTGATGATTCGCTAAAAATAGACTGGCTCACCTAATCGATAAAAACCCTAATTTGACATTTTGTTGCCAACGCATTAGTCTATAAGCCTTCTACAATCAAGATTTTGGTTTTGATTCATTTATTGTCTCAATAATGAGGAGTCATTCATGAATTTATTCAATTTAAGGCCCTTTATGCAAAGGATTTTACCAATTTGATAAAATGGGCCAAAAAAAATGAGTATTAGAGGCTCATATTCTAATGTACAAAAGATCGCTCTATGAAAATGATCGGGTCCTAAGTTACCTTGTGCACTACCTCTTCGGATGTTACAAAAATGTAAACGTGCAAGTTTCCTTGGATTAAGTATCCGAGACAAAAGGGTGGATTATTCCTAATATAGGATTCTCTCTATGGTTTATGCATGATGCTAGCTTATTAAAGTGATTAAATATGAAACATGACCTAAAAAGGACCCTTTTATATGCTAGGGTAAGGTTAAAATGATATGCAATTATTAGACTACAAATGCAATGAATCAAAGTTTAAACGTGCCAAAACCTATCTAAGAAGCTAGGCTCTAAAAGAGTACCATGTCCAAACTCTTATTTTCTAATGTTTGTGAATGCAATAGATGAGAAAACAAAGAAATGTTAGTTCAACACATAACACGTTAAGTAATTAGATGATATCGAAGGCGAAAGGAAAGAGAAATAAGGAAAAAGGGGTGGAATCCCTCCCTTCATGTCTAGTGTTCCTAATTAGGTATGGTCAACTCTATCCTAAGCGATTTCTAATATGGATGCATGAGATTTAGCTCACTAATGCATCTAGACTCAATAAGGTTTTCAGGCTCCCAAACCTTCAGACGAAAGGTGAAGGGTCATCAATCCCAATGCCTAAGAGTCGGTGGTTCGAGTGATACCTTGGATATTGCTGCGCGCACGTCGTACCACGGCCACATGTCCAAGTGGATCAATCCTAATCCTAATTAGGGAAGAGTGGTATGACAACCACTAAAAGTAAAAAAAAAAGATGAGGGGTTATAAAGTAAAATGTATGCATGTATGAAATGCTCCTTTTGAAGGGAGGAATTTAAATACCATCAAATACGGTTGAAGGTTCTAGGGTAGCTATCCCCTTCCCACAAGATGCAAGCACAATATATAAATATAAGTGAATAAACACATTATTTATCACATTCACGGATATCAAGATTATTACGCGTGCAGAATGCAAGAAAACCCTAAAAAGGAAAAATGTAACGTAAAACCTCCAAATGTGATATATAAAAAGGTTAGAAAAAGAAAAGGATTGACTAAATCAAATGCTCGGACTCTCTAAGCCCCCAGCGGAGTCGCCAAGCTGTTGCACCCCATTTTTGAAAATAAAATAACATGTTATAAAAATGAATTTTTGTTCAGTTTGAGAGAAAATGATGAGTTTTTGATTTTTAGAAAATAAATAAAGAAAATGGGCCTAGAATGGGACTAGAAAGTGTGACGATTTTAGCCCAAATTAAAAGTTTAAAAAGGATTTTTTTAAGAAAAAATAGGAGTCGCCACTTGGTATTGAGTTAAGGTAAACCAAGTCACCAAAATAATTTTTTTAAAGAAAAAGTAAAAGAAACCCTTTTTAAACGACTCTAAATCTGCGAAAATCAAGAGAAAGGGGGTCAGGAGTCACATTTGAAGAAAGGGAATGCAAGGATAAAATCTAAAGCACCCTTTCAATTTAGTCAAAACTAGTTGCGTGATTTAGTTAAAAACTTTCTTATTTTAACCTAAGAATTTATCACATTTGGATGTCACTATATGAATGCAAAACCTAACCCTAGGAGTATATTGGGGGGGGTCGAAATATCTCTTCAAATCTTAATTGGTACAAATCACATTAATTATGATGCCCAAGTTGAATCTTTGAAGAGGTCACGAATATGCAAAAATATGATACTCGAAGGAAAGAAAAGAAAGTAATAATTATACAAATATACATGATCTAAAGGAATGCAACATAACGGGTGCGGGGGACTAAAATTCGTGAGGGAATACGAGCGTGCTAAGACTTGAAAAAGCCACACTCGTCCATATCCCATATTCGAGGGGTATTTTCCTATCTAATCAAACAAATGATCTAGCCTAGTTCTAATTTTCTTAAATGGAATGCAAGTCTAAATGTCATGTCTCACACGTAGGGATAAGGGATATACATATAGCGGGAATGTGATAAAGGATATACATATAAGGGAATGTCATGCAAAAATGAAGAAAAAAACCTTAAAAGGTAGAAAGTATGCATGAAATATAGTGATTTTGTTCACACAAATATGATCTAACACGAGGACGGTTCTTAAGGGTCTAGCATTGGACTAACCCATGTCTATAAGTTCTCACTAGCGTTGAACTAGTGAGAAATTAGAAAGGAGAGCCACAACTAGCATTGGACTAGTGTGGAATCGGGAAAAGAGGTCACAACTAGCGTTGGACTAGTGTGGTGACGTCATGCATTTATTATAATCAAGTAAATCGCACAAAACACAACAAAGCAAATAAACACATAAACCACATAAAACACATAGCACATAAGCATGATATCTAGATGCAAGACCCTAAGAAAGCGGTAAACACTTAAACACAAACATGCAAGCACACACAAGCAAATAAAGCAAATAGATACCTATCTATTACATTTGGGAGCCCTAACTACAATCTAAAGGGGGAAAGAATAAAATAAATAATAAAATAAATACCTAACTATTACAATTTGGCATTTAATCGCCTTTCAAATAATCAAAAATTAAATTAAATAAATATACAAAAATTAAAATAAATAAAGTGAATAAATAAATAAATGAAGTAATAAAAACATTCAAGAAAAAGCAAACAATTACACACATAAAATCACATAGGAGCACATAGGATCAAGTAAAATCAAAGTAAAGGAGTAGAGTGTACCTCCCTTGAATTGGTGACCTAATGAAATGAAATTTTTCTTATTTATCCTCCAAAATAAAGAAAAAGGTCAAGGCATCACTTTAATTAATAAATAATCACATGAAATGGAAATAAACACGAAATTGAATCAATCCTAGTATTCAAATGAAAGTAAACAATCCATATTCAACAAATTAAAACAAACAAAGACTCAATTGAAAGAATTAAGAAAATTTAAGCGGGTCAAATCATTATTATTACAAATATTAGGGGCAAAATTAAAATAAAATAAAGTTAAGGATTTAAAATGAAACCTACCAAAACTAAATGCTAAAAGTTCACAAAATAAATCAAGATCCTCTCATCAAACCCCAAAACAATAATATTACCCAAATATTTAATTTTTTCACTAAAATCCAAATAAAACTATAAACCTAGCAAGAGTTATTAAACCTACAAATTTCATCCTAAATTCACTAAAAATCTATCCAAAAATCTCATTAAATTATATGAAAGAAAAATAACATGTTAAAAGGATAAAATTGATTAAATTTTTCAATTTTCTGAGCCATAGTAGAATAAGGGAAAACTTGAGGGGTTAAACTGCAATTTTATGAAAAATTTCATGCAAGCTTCAAATGCAATCTGCGATTCTGGGTTTCTGAATGCCAACTCTTTTCGTTCAAACGCAACTCATGACTCAACCAGCTAAAACTTGAACCAAAGTGAAACAAACACCGAGCATTCTTTCCACTTTTTGACCATTGTTTAAATACAAAAATTCAGAGAAAAGAGAGCACGCAAATTCTGGCAAATTGCTGCAACTCCAAAAGCCTTCTGCAAGTTTCTTCTGGGTTTATTCACTACTCAATAAACTCTACCAATACTCACCAACATTCGGCCTAAAGCAAGACTACAAAGCCCATTCTCTACCCAAAACTTCAACATTTAAATACAGAAATTCTAAACAAACTGTTTAGCTATTCTCACGAAGGAAACAAAACGGAAAAAATGATAAATAAATAGTTTCGCACAAATGTGCTAGGTGATCAGCTGTTGAATATCTTGGTTGCTAGAAGAACCCTGTTAGTTGCTCTTAGCTCACATCTAAAAATCTAGTACAAGTACGCAATCCTAGAACCCCATTCTTTGGGTAAAAACCCTTCATCAATGCTGGGAGTTCTTCATAGGAATAGATATCATCGAGGAAAACTTTTGGCTGCAACAATGATGACTACAGATGCCCAGTTAGACTATAGTACCATAGAGGTCATCAGGGATTTCGTCATCCTCAGAACAAAACAAGCAGAGCACCTTGCGCGTATATTTCTGCTCCCGCCAAAATTGTCCCAAATCAGTGTAATCTGCTGAACAAGCAAGGAATTAACATGTTAAGGTACAGTTTTTATCAACATGGGCCTCCATGGAATCTCCTTCAATTGTCTATTTGAAGAGATTTCAACTCTGAATTATTTTAATTCTAACACACTTACAGAATGAGAAATACATACTGGAAACCATATTTTGTCAAGTATATAGCACTGGTCCAAACGTCTTAGTAAACCCTTCCAATAAGACAATGCCACCTCCCGTAGTAATTTCAGCTCCTCTCTAAAAATTGAATGAATTGTAGATATCATCCTTCAAATTCCTCTATACAACAGAAACCAAATATTACAAGTGTGTACAAGGATAGAAGATTATTTGGAAAAATTACAATTGCTACAGATGATGAGCATCAAAGATAATATGGTTCGGCAGTAGTATTATCGTAATCATGAAAACCAAGCAGAAAAATCCATCTTCTTGGCATGCCTATTAATATCTTTCAGTTGTCTTGACGACAACAAAAAAAAAAAAAAAGGAATTTGCTACAAATTCCAATATTCATCACTTTGCTTAATTACATTCGCTAGTAATTATAAATTGATTAACTAAGATAAGTCTGACAACCAAATTCAATGAATAACTTTGCACTACGAGTACAGTTTAAGACATCAGAAGTAGTCAAAGAAATTATACACAGACAAGCCAAGGAGAAGAAAAGCGAAAGGAAAAGGAAAAGGATGATGAAGCTTTTGTAATATAACGACCAGAGAACAAAGCAGGGCACACCTTGGAGTAACTTGTTTCTCATGGTTATGTTTATTCTTTTTTCCCAATTGCTCTTTACGTCGTATAGATAAGCTTATGATACAAATAAAGGGCCTACAAACCAGTGTACAACAGTGTCCATATTGCACCCTAAATTTTTTTCATTTCCACTTTGCACATCAAAGTTTAATTTTGGACACATCATCTTAAAGTTTCTGATGCATATCCATTTTCCCCAAATCACTGAAAATGTAAACAAAAAACAAGAATTCGTGCATCTGAACTTCACACCAGTCTAATGTGCATGGTAATTTTTCATTTCCTGAAACTGGTTCCAACAGTTGAAGCTAAACTGATGGTCAGATATGTGAATCCATGTTTGATTTGGTTGACCTTTTAAACCACTGGATGCAACCGGAATACGTGTTGATGTAAGACAAGATAGGTAATATCTTACCTATCAGCATCAGTGGAAGAATGGTAGGATATTGGGGCCACGAACCATGGGGACAAAGAGGTCAGAAAAACAAACAACAAAACAACTAATAAACCAGAGACTTAATTCTTCAGTGTAGCATATGTAGAAACACAGGTACTTATAAGCTATAAACTTTCTCAAAACTTCCATTTCCTATTTTAACAATTGGTCCAATTGGTTACCTAATATATAAATGCCTAAAAAGACTCAACGATGCTATTACTGAAAATCTACTGCAAACAAGTAAAAAACGAAAATAGCCCAAGCTCCAAAATCCTAGAAACTACTAAAACTTAGGTAACGAAACCATAATGAACATAAATAAACTTCAGGAAAACCACAAAAAACCTGGAAGCCCAGATTTCCTTTAACTCTTTATTGACTGCATTATTGTCCCTGATTGGATAAATCTCAACCTAGAGTTTTAAAGATTCGTAGGAGGAAGAACTTGAAGGTCTGGAATGAGCTGAAAGAAGAATTGCAACTCCAAGAACTACTCTTGCCGTGTACTTGAGGGAGCAACAGTTAAAGCTGGGGCTTTGTAGAGTGAATATTGCTGAACTCTCCAAGGACCAAGTGAATTTTTGGAGTGAATAGGCTAGAAAAAATTCTTAGCATTGTTCCAAAACTTGCAGATCTATGATGCTACAAAGCCTCTTACTGTCTTTCATATGGTTGATTGCAGCAAACTCATCCAGCTTTAACTGCTTGACCTGCTCAGCTGAAATAGTGGCCTCCACTTAATTTCTACAACTTCCTTCACTCCAGAATCCTCGTATGCGTCTTCAAAAGTTTTTAGAGCCACTTATGTTTTCTCCTCAACAAGCTCGTCAAGTTCAATGGTCAAGTTTGAAAGTTCAGGCACTACCGCCCCCAATCGACTGCCTTCCCTGCAATATTATCGAATCTTCTAGCCATATCGTCTAATTTAGCAACACAAGATTGTAAAGCATCAAATTTTCTATCAGATACTTGCACTTTAAATTTGAGCAAAGAAACTTCATTTTGGGTACCCTCAAAGTCTTTCAAGAAAGGTCCAAACTTTGAGGAAGTTTTGCATTGGTAGCCATATTGATAGAACAAAAAATATGCCTGAACAAACAAGAAAGTTTGGGCTCTTGATACCCAGCTGATGTCGGACAAGATAGGTGAGATCTTGGGTACTAGCAATAGCAGAAGAGTGGGAGGTTTGAGGGGCTGTTTTGGGGCTGTGAAGAGTACTCTTGAATAGGAGCATGGGAGAAATAAAAAAGGGGAAGCAGGAAAAAAATTTATGGGGGCAAAGAAAAAAAACAAAATAATAAAGCAAAACTGAAATTCTTATTCATCAATTTTTCTGCATAGATTAATGTTAAAAATTAGTAGTTATGAGCAACAAACTCTCCTAAAACTCCTATTTCTTCTTGTAAAATAGCAAAGTATATTGTTAATAAATCTTTACTTAGGAACTTTCCTATGACAATTGACTCCAATTAGTTACCTAATATTATAAATAACTAAAAGAGGTTCAATGACACAATTGCTGGAATTTCCTGCAAACAAGTGAAAGACCAACCAACATTCTAGGAAATGCTAAAACTTAGGGATGAACCAGGCTGTTAATATTCACAGGATGTGAAGTTGAAACTTGAGGAAAATCATAAAACCTTTAATTCTAGATTTGCTTGATCTCTTTTTTGACTGCATCACATGTAGAAGTTTAGGGTGCAAATATTCCAACTTCAAAATCCTAGTTGCAAAGTGAAAACTATTAATGGTAGAAAGTGGAATTCATCCGGTGAAAGTCTTAGGTACTTGCATGTTGTGGTGGACATAAAATTCAAGGTACTTGAGAAACTGCAAATATGTTACCTCAACTATGGTATGATGCCACCATAAGATGATTGCTCACATTAGGCAGATTATACAGATGGATCAATTTTCAAATCGTTGAAATATGCAGGAAATCCTCCAGTTGGATTCTGTGTCCCAAATCATAATACTGTTCTTTTATCCAATTCACCTGCATAGATCCTAAAAATTCATTAGTTCCTGAAACACCAAAAAGGCAATGCTTTTACATAGTAGTTTGCTTCTTTTATTGGTCTTCTCTTGTTGTAACATCAGAGATCTGTTCTATAACTCCTCTAATGAAACAAAAAAGAAAGTTTCATAAATTCAACCCTCTTTTTGTCAATGTCAAAATGTTTGACCCCTTAGTCTTATATTTCATATCTGACGGACTACATGGTCAAGAAGCCAGATCCATGCCTCCTTCCTGTACATAACCTCTCTTGTGTCACTAGCATACACTAGGCAGAAGACATGTTGATGTAGCCAAACAGCTCAAAGCACAGAACAACTTATAAGTTTTTGCAATTGCATTCAAGCATTAGGTTCACATACCTAGGAGATACAAAATACTTTAAAAGTTTTTATTTTGTTAGAATATTTTAGTAGAATATTGAATTGGTTATTTTGGAATCTTCAGCAATATCTTGTCAACAAATCAAATTAGTAATTTAGTTATCATTTAAATTTAGAAATGGAATCATATTCTTTTGACGTACATCCAAAAAAAGAGAAGAAATACTGGTTGTCAAGGTGGAAATAGGTCTATGAGCGTATAAATAATGTACTCCTCCTCCAAAAGAGATCGAAAAGATTTCATTTAGATAAACCTGCACATTGTAAGCATCACCATCAGCATTCTGCTATGCATCTTTCCATGGATGCAACGCCTTAAATTCAATGTTCAAGGTTATCAGGATGATTCCTTGAGTTTTCTTCTTCTTTCATTGAAGTTTAAAGCAATTCTTTTGTAATTTAAGTGCACTTATACCATTCAATAGCAATTGAGCTACTAAATTATCAGCATACCAGCAGATTTGTGCTGCATCACATGCTAATCTTTAATGCCCATCCTTTTCACAAATACAAACATAATAACATGCTTCAGTCCTTGTAACCACAGTTGTAATTTCCTCCCACAAACAACGGCAAAACAAAAAAGCACAAGCGAAATGGACAAACGAAAAAGAACAAGAACATGAAATTGTCATACCTAACAGGTGCTGAAGGCATCAGACATTCTCATGCTGAAGAAGCAAAACCTTCACTTGCCATTATCCTTTAATAATCTTCAAGTAGGAGTATATTTCTTCTCTCACAATCTGAAGCTGCTCTGTTCACAGTATATCTGAAAATTATGAGCATTTTACCCACAAAAACAACCTGATGATATGCCTACTACTTATTTTTGCTTCAATGGAGCACTAAATAAACAGAAGAAATACTACATCCAAGTTAAAATAGAAATATAAAACAAACACAGACCTTCCAGCATTCCAACCGAAAAAATCACCAGAAGCTAGTCCTTCAGATCTTGCAAAAATGTAATCCAGCTTCATTCATATATCACTCCTCATCCAATTTGAGTCCATCTAGCCTGAGAAACCAAAACAGCAAACTGCACTAACAATCTCATTGTGATGCCCAACAGATCTACCTGACACAAGACACCACTGCATCTGGGGTCAGGTTCGAATCAGTTGTAAATGCACTCAAAATTGCAGGAAAACAGAAAAATCAATGGAAAGAACAAGTCATCCACCATAATTAAATAAAATAAAGCATTTCCTAAGCATGGTAATATTGCAGATATACATTGTCATTCTGTACAATTTAACATTTAATTGAGCAACTTCCCCATTGCACATGAAAGAGCAAGACAAAAAAGATGAACTGAAATGAGCATTATAATTATGAAGTCTAGGTATCTCATCCTTTTGCCAAAAAGAGGGTGGGGACTTAACAGTTCAGGAGTCTTTCCCAAATGGCCCACAAAGCACTGTATTCCATGCATTTTATTTTGATGACACCCTAACCATAAGTTTTGACTGCTGCACTCCCAAACCATGCATTTTTATAAAGTTTCCACCTTGACTAAAAGTGTAACTTGGGTCTGACCAAAAGTTCACTGCATAAGATGGTTACCTTTTAATGTACCATATTATTTGTGTACTTGATCCATCTAGAGAGCATCCAATGAGCCAATATGGCAATAGACCCTACTTGCAGGTTCTAAAGCATGTCGCTGAGTATCTTCTGAAGAGATTCAAGTCAACATCGTCCCTTGATCTACTCCAGCTTGCCTGAGAACAATCATTGTATTATTTACTCATAGACTTGTCGAAAAATCAAGAAAGAGGAGGTAGTCAAATCCATTGACATATATAATTCAACTTCAGTTATTTAAGATGCGACCCGAAAATTTTTCCACAATATTTTTATAAAAGCTACAAAAACCTACCACACTTTATTGGCAGTTCAGTCTTCTTGCGCAACTGCAGAAGGTTGGTGCAAACGACTGACTAAAGAAGTATATATAGCATCATCTACTTTAAATCCTGTTTGCAACATGTTATCGCATAACTTGAAGGCCTCTTCTATTTTTCCTTCTTTACAAATTCCATTTGTTAGTATACTGTAAGTGACAGAATCTGGAATAATTCCATTCTTTACCATCTCAGCAAGTAGGTGAGTTGCTTCTTTCATATTCCCAGACCTACAATACCCATCAATAACTACAGTGTAGGTAATCTCATTAGGGTGAATGTCACATAAAGACATTTCCTGCAGGAGTTTCCTTGCTTCATTCATTTGACCTAGCTTACAGTAGCCACCAATTAGTGCAGTATAACAGACAACATTAGGTACCAAGCTGTCCGTTCTCATTTCATCAAAAAGGCTTTTGGCATCCTCAACACAACCAGTCTTGCACATTGCATGTATGAGACAAGAATAGGTAGCACATGTAACTAGGATGCCTTTGATTCTCATTTCATCACGCAGTTTAATAGCTTCTGTTATACTCCCATTTCTACAATAACCTCCAATCATTATATTATAAATAGTGGAGTTTAACTCAATATTGTGTCTGCTCAACTTATCAAAGAGAATTCTGCCCTCTTCAACTTTTCCAGCTTTGCAGAATCCATCTATCATGATCCCATGTGTATAGGCATCGGGAACAAGGCCAATCCTTTCACATTCATTCCAAAGCATCATTGCTTCCTCAATCTTTCCCTCCTCACAAAGCCCATGCATCAGCAAATTGTATGTAACAATGTCCGGTACAATCCCCCGCTTAACCATTTCTTCTCTGAGTTTAAATCCACCATCCAACTCTCCCTCTCTGCACCACCCATAAATGAGTGTGTTGTAAGTGATTCTGTCTAGTGGCACATTTCTTTCTAACATCTCTTTAAGAAGCCTAACAGCATCCTGCATCCTACCAGCTTCACATAGTCCATGAATGAGAGCATTTGAGGCTACTGTATTGACTTTAAAACTTTTCTTCAGCAGCAGGAACCAAAGCTCCACTGCATCTGAATGGTTCTTGTTCTTGCAGAGCCCCTTAATTAATCTGGTCAGTAATGTGTCATTTGGTTTCATATTTCGCAATATCATTTCCTTTGTGAATCGTAGCGCAGAGCCCAGCTCTGACTTTTTACATAACTCATGAATAAAAGAAGTAAAGCCACCAGCATTCATGCACAACCCTTCCGATAACTTCTCCTCTACCAGCTGTACAGCTCGATCAATTTGATTTACCTTGCAGAACCCACTGACAAGCGAACCAAGAGTAACTGAATTAGGAACTAAGCCATGAATTATCATATTATCCCTTAACTTTATTGCACACTGAATGTCTCCAATTCTGCAATAACCATCTATGAGAGTGTTATAAACAATCACATTTGGCACAAATCCTGTGTCAATCATTTCCTTCAAAACAATGTTTGCTTGATCAAAATTCTCAAGTTTTACCAAAGCATTAATAAGCGTACTGTACGTAACAATACTAGGTTTTACACCATTGTTAACCATTTTCTCCTTGAATTCAAAAGCTTCCTCTACATTGTGATTCTCGCACAGACCATGAATAATATTATTATAAGTAACAACATTTGGAGCAACACCCATCTCCTCCATTTTTTGAAACAACCTCATTGCATCCTCAACCCTTCTTCCTTTACAATATGCATTGATGGCAATGCTAAACATAAAAACATCTGGAACAAAGCCTGAGCACAGAATATCAAAAGCCTCATAACTCTTGTGAAGCTCATTCGCTTTGACAAGAGAACTCAACACAAAAACACCCGTTCTCAAAGAGGGAAACAACCCCCTTCTCGCCAACATACAAATCACATCCAATGAAGAATTCAAGCCACCCGAAACCTTAAATTGAGATGCAAAAACATGAACCAACATGTCAAGTATCCTAACATCAACCTGAGAATTTCCCATACTTAAATCAGCAAATAAAGCAGCGAGCTCCAAATGCTTACCGTTATCACCATGACCATCATTAATTCTCAAATTATCACAAAAAACATTCAATTTTCCATCGATCAGCCTTATCAAAAGCAACCGGGCAGCTGAGTCAAGGTTGGAAATAACAAGGAGACGAATCAAGATACAATACGATCTAAGACTAAATCTAAAACCACAAGAATTCGACGAAAAATAAAAGAACTTCAAAGCAGCTAAAGGTTTCACAGTCTGATGAATGTCAAGGAAAATACCCTCAAATTGCAAAGGAGACAAAAGGGTCAGCAAATCTTTACACTTGGAAAAATCTAAACGCTCTTTTGATAAAATAGAACTAACCCACTTCGCCAAATTGTTTCGTTCACCAATTCCAACCTTTTCCTTATCGATCCATTGTTCTTTCCCTGATAAAGGCTTAGACTTTGGTATTGGCTTAGTCAGCTGTGGCTTCTGATGTTGTTGCTGTTGTTTCTCGGGTTGGTTGTTACGGTTAGAATGGATATTGTCTTGGGCTGTTGATGTAATTAAAAGGCGATTGATAGGTGGAAACAGCAACTTTGTAGCTTTGTGAGCTCTCAGTCTTGTAATGTCCATTTGAATGTGTGGATTGATTATTGGGGTGTGTACTATGTGATAGTGTGCTTTTGGGAAGAGGATGTCTGAAGGGGGGAAAAACGGTTCCTTCTAGGCAGAGAGGAACGAAGTGAGAAGAGCTAGGGTTGGCGGTGGCGGCGGTGAAGACCCTGGATGGCAGAGTGCCATCAGGGGAGGGTGGCGGTTAGACGAGGAAGAAGAGCGACGCAGAAAGAAAAGGGAAGTTAAGGCGGAGAACTCTGACTGGCTACTTTAGGGCCAGGATCGGATGGGCCAAGATGATGAATTCCATTTTTTTTTTCTTTTACTCTTTTTCTATTTGGTTAGATTGGAAAATTAGCTATTTAGGTGCTATTAATTTACATTTCTTTAAATTTTGATTGTTGTAAATTAGTTTTACTGAAATTAACTATAGTTGAGGGAAAAAACTAGGATTACACATTGTTTTATATAATTTCTTCTTGGGAATTTTTGTGACATGGAATGCGGAAAATATACCTTTTTTTTTATATAAAACAAATAATCAGTTTTATTTATAAGAAAAGCGTGCATACACAATAAGGACCACAATCACACATACCCAACCATCCTCCTAAAAAACTATGGAAACCCAACCTATCTATTCGAATATCTCCCTGACCAACCGTGGGAGATCGGAAAACTTATTAAATACCTGCCCTACTATCGAGTCTACACCACCATTTGCCAGGCGGACCGCTGGCGAATTTGCCTCGCGGTCCGCTGGCGAATTTGCCTCCCTGTAACAGTGCGATATCGTTCGGAAGTGGTGTTTAAACTGAAGCAAGTCATCCAGCTCCCTCTGCAAGTGCCAAGGGCAAGCACTATCCCCTTGAACGATCCGAACAAGTGTAAGTGAATCTGCCTCCAAGTGTAACTCCAAGTACCCTCGGGCAATACAATATTGGACGCCTAACAGGAGCACTCGCAACTCAGCCTGCAGACTGGTCAGTGTACCTAAAGGCTCCGAGTAACCAAATACAAAATTCCCATGAGAATCCCATACCAGCCAATCCCCACCACTCAAACCCGGGTTTCCCCGACAACACACCCATCTGAATTCAACTTCCACCCTTCCTGCAGAGACACCCATCTCACCGGTTGAATGTGCATCCTCCCCTGTCGGCTCACCACCTCGCGAAGCAACCCTTCCCACGAAGTTTCCACCCACTGCATCCTCGGGAATCGTGTCTGAAAGATCTCAACTAGCATTTGGACGATTCGATTCACAGCATCCCTGACCCGCATTCGCTGCCCTCCAAACACTCCCTTATTCCTTGCTTGCCATAATTCCCAGCAAACCACCTATCACGCCCCGGGCCCGCACGTGCCCGTCACATGACATTCGCCGTACTCCCAAGTCTCACTCAAGAATACAAGGCTACATTAACTAATTTAACTTTAAAGGTACTAAATAATTTAACTAGATAAAGTGCGGTACAAACCACGTATGAAAGAAAGTCTACAAATGTTCAAGACGTTCGTACATTTATTCTCTGATTGAAACAGCGGATAAAAAAGTAAATAAAACTAACAACTAGAAGTAGCTAGCTTGCCAACTTTTTTCATCTAAAACTAATACAAGTCATCCTCAGGGTCTTCTACGTAAACCAATTCATACTCTTCAGAATCTGCAAAAATGATAAGAAGTGGGTTGAGCGACACATCGTTCAGTAGGTAATATTTACCCCTCTGTTGGACCATGCACTCTTAGTTTTATAGATACATATATATATATAAGTACAACTCAAATCGTTTGCAAATCATTCACATCCATAATTTTGAAAGTAACGTCATTTATAAAACAATCAGTAGTAAAGAATGACAAGGAATTTAAAAGCGCTTTATTGATACCCATACATGAGAAATCGCAATGTCATAAATCACTTTGTAACAATTCATAAGTCTCTTCATATCCATTCATGAATCATCCCATAAAACGTCGCATATCCGTTCATTGATCATTTCAAAGCAGTTCATAAATCATTCATATCCGTTCATAAATCTTCTTTCAGTTCAACTCATAACAAGTACATGCAATGACCGGCTACTGAGTACTCAGCCTAGAGATTTTACCCCTTCTAGGTGGGCGACCAATAGGTTTCATGACTACCGATTGGTCTCATTTCATACATGGGTCAATCGGCCGGACTTTATACCAGACTACCCTGACCTTGTCAATCTGCTGGACTCTATACCAGGCTACCATGACTTTATCATTCGGTTAATCGGCTGGGCTTTATACTAGGCTACCCTGACCTTGTCAATGAGCTGGGCTCTATACCAGACTACCATGATTTTATCCATCGGTCAATCGGCTGGGCTTTATACCAGGCTACCATGACCGTTATACAGGACTATAGCCCCTACCGTCTATCCCATGACTGTTTTGAGCTTTACTTGTCAAAAATTCATTCCACACACCACATATATAAATCTTTGATTACATAAAAGATTCAACTCATTTGGTATATAATAACATATCAAAACATTTCAAATAAGTCACATGGTCCTTTTTGTATAGTAAAATATAACTTTCATAAATATCCAAGTAAAGCATTTAATCAAACACCTTTCGAGTCAACACAACAAAATAGGATTGAAAACAAGAATTTCATTTTGCACATTTGAAATCTCAGAAAGATAAGTACCACCTACCTCTGTTTGGCTGCTCGAGTGGAACTATCTTAGATCCTTGTATCGTACCTATCAAATGCATAGGTTCCCTAATTAGTTGTTACTTCCTATAGATGCATAAATATTCAACCTCTAAGTACGTCAAAGATTCGTATCTCGACCATTATACAGACCCTAATAGCATTTCCCTCAAATTGGACGATTTCTATTTTTGGAAGGTTTCTTAATTTGGAAAGTTTCTATTTTTAGAAAGTTTCTTAATTCGGAAAGTGTTCATTTTGTAAGGTTTCCTAATTTAAAAGAAAATAATTATTTACAATCCTGTTTATTATCCTGACTACTATCTTACTATGTTTATTTATAGTTCATGCTTATCCAATATTATTGTTATTATTATTACTATTATTATTATTATTATTATTTTACATGTTTCGTTTAACTATTTAGAACTTAACCCACTTTGTCTACATTAACCTAATAAAGCTAGATAAGGACGTTTTAAATTTTCCTTTATGCATCTTAAACGTAATTAATTAAGTATAATGTTTACACGGCCAACCCTTCAATTCTAACCATTGCCTTAAATTGGGTCTTGAATTTTAATATTCACGATATACCATAAAAATGGACTAATTATATTTAAAATTCATTTACTAAACATTTACTAAATTTTTATACTATGGTTTGGTCCAAGTTTACATTGCATCCCTTTTTTTTTAACTTATTTATTTTTTGTTTATTATTATTATTATTATTAATTTTCTCGGGTGGGACCCATGGTTGGCCTTTGGCCTTTGGCCAACCATGTCTGACCATGGTCGCCAGGCCCTCTGGCGACCCAAACTTCAATTCGGCCAACCATGAATTTACTCTATTGTCGCCAGCACATCTTCTTCTTTTTTTTTTTTTTTTAGTCTTGGGGCCAACCCGTGGAACTAGGTGCGGCGTTGCTTCTGCAACGCCCAACCAGCCGCTGCTTTTCCCTTTCCTCTTCTTTTTTTTTTTTTTAAAAATAGATCCAATCACCCTATAATCTCAAGATTGAAAATCAACCCCCCTATTTTTATTAGCCTAGATACGAATCTTATCATAGCATATATATATCTACACCTATATAGCGACAATACATGTCCATAAAATTCCTAGAGCAATTAATACATTTACTAAACTTAAAGAGAGATTTCTTGTGTGAACTCGAGACTTACCGGTTTAGGTGCCTAGTCGTCGGATCGAGTGACGATGTTGCCTGCTTCTCCTTCTCTCCCCTCTGACGGCTCTTGCTCTACGGTGCAGACGAAAGAAAGGTAAGGTTGGGCTTATTATTCCTTTTTTTTTCTGTCTAGGGTTTTAATAAAACCCTAAACCTAGCACTATTTATATTAGTACCCTTGATCCCATCCTACAATTATTTTATTTTATTTTTTTTTCTTAGCAACTCTATCTTTTTAATTATTGAGAGAGAAATAAAAAAAAAATAAGTGAGCAAAATAAGGTAATAAAATCGGGTGCCAATGGGCGTGGGTTTCACATTCTACCCCCCTTACGAGAAGTTTCGTCCCCGAAACTTGCATACCTTGATCAAAGAGATATGGGTACCTATTCCGCATGTCCTCTTCTAACTTCCACGTTGCCTCTCGTGGCGTATGGTTTGTCCATTGCACCTTGACGTAGGGTATGGTCCTTCTCCTTAGAACCTGATCCTTTCGATCTACAATTCTTAAAGGAACTTCCTCCACTGCTAAGTTCTCCTTCACCTCGATGGGTTGGTCCTCCAAAATATGACTCGGGTCTGATACATACTTCCTCAGTTGGGAAATATGGAACACATTATGTATTCTTGACAAAGCAGGTGGGAGAGCCAGTCGATACGCCAGAGGTCCAACTTTATCCAGTATTTCGTAAGGTCCCACGTACCTCGGACTTAACTTGCCACTTCATCCAAACCTCATCACTCCCTTGGTAGGGGACACCTTCAAATATACCTTTTCTCCCGGTTGGAACTCCAAAGGTCTCCTTTTTGAATCTGCCCAACTCTTGTTACGGTCCTGGGCTACTTTTAATCTTTCTCGTATGATCTTAATTTTCTCCAGAGTCCGTTCCACTAAATCAGGGCCAGTGATTAGTTTCTCACCTATCTCATCCCAATATAAGGGGGATCTGCACTTCCGTCCATACAATGCCTCAAACGGCGCCATACCTATACTGCTATGATAGCTATTGTTGTACGAGAACTCCATTAGCTTCACCAACCTATCCCAACTATCCGTAAAGTCTAGTGCACAAGCCCTGAGCATTCTAGAGTCTGTATGGTCCTCTCCGATTGTCCATCCGTTTGAGGGTGGAAGGCTGTACTTAATCTTAGGTCAGTCCCCATAACTTCTTGATAAGTCGACCAAAATCTGGACGTGAACCTAAAGTCTCGATCAGACACTATATTCACTGGAACTCCATGAAGGCTTACGATTTCCTCCATATACATCTCTACCAGCCTCTCCATTGATATCCCATTCGACATTGGTAGAAAATGGGTCGATTTGGTTAATCGATCGACTATAACCCAAATGGCATCATTATTTCTAATAGTTCGGGGCAATCCCACCACAAAATCCATTGTCACATGTTCCCACTTCCATTGGGGAATCTCTAGGGGTTGCAACAAGTCGGCAAGTCTTTGATACTTGGTCTTTACTTGTTGGCACACCAGACATTTCGCCACATATTCGGCTATCTCTCATTTCATCCCATTCCACCAATAATTCCTCTTAAGATCTCGATACATCTTGGTTCCACCAGAATGGATCGAGAACCTCGAATTATGTGCCTCCTTTAGCAATTCCTGCTTTAATCCTTCATCCCTTGGCACACACAACCTACCATCCTTCCACAGACTCCCATCGTCTTTCAATTTAAATCCATCAAAGGGTTCTAATTCCAGTTTTTCCTTAATTTTTGCAAGCCCGGCATCCGAGTGCTGCGCCTCCTTAATCCTATCTATCAAGGTAGGTGTGACTACCAGGGCAGCTAGCACTTGAGCCGTGGAGTCTACCATCTCCACTCCAAAGTTTTCCATTTGATCCTTTGTCGTGGGCTCTCTTAACACTCTCGATTTCCTACTAAGGGCGTCTGCTACTTTATTTGCCTTGCCCGGATGGTAACTGATTGTCAAATCATAGTCCTTAATTAATTCTAACCACCTCCTCTGCCTCATGTTCAATTCCCTTTGAGTGAACAAATACTTGAGACTCTTGTGATCGGTAAATACCTCACATTGTACACCATACAAGTAATGCCTCCATATTTTTAATGCGAATACTACTGCCGCCAACTCCAAATCATGCGTTGGGTAATTCTGCTCATAAGGTTTCAGTTGGCGGGAAGCATAAGCAATAACTTTTCCATTTTGCATCAAAACGCATGCTAAACCGTTCTTAGAGGCATCACTATAAATCACAAATCCTTCCGTTCCAGAGGGTAGGGTAAGTATTGGGGCTGACACTAACTTCTCCTTTAACTTCTGAAAACTTGATTCACATTTATCTGTCCATTCAAACTTTGCTCTCTTTTGAGTTAATCTAGTGAGAGGCGTAGCGATGGTGGAGAATCCTTCCACAAATTTTCGATAATATCCAGCCAATCCTAAAAAACTCCTCACCTCAGTTACATTTAGTGGGTCGTGGCCAGTCCACAATTGCCTCTACCTTCTTTGGGTCGACCGACACCCCTTGACCTGATATCACATGTCCTAAAAATGCCACGCTCTTCAACCAAAATTCACATTTACTGAACTTAGCATACAGTTTCTCTCTTCTGAGTATCTCTAGGACCTCCCTGAGGTGGGCAGCGTGAGTTTCGTCATCTGGAGAGTACACTAGAATGTCGTCAATAAACACTACCATAAAATGGTCTAGTTACGGTTTAAAAACCCGATTCATCAAATCCATAAAGGCTACCGGAGCATTGGTTAATCCAAAGGGCATTACCAAAAACTCATAGTGCCCGTACCTTGTACGAAATGCACTCTTCTGGATGTCTTCGACTTTTATCTTCAATTGATGGTATCCTGACCTTAGATCTATTTTAGAGAATACCTTAGCACCCTTCAATTGGTTAAAACTGTCATCTATCCTTGGAAGAGGGTACTTGTTCTTTATTGTGATCCGATTCAACTCCCTATAATCGATACACAACCTCAAGCTACCATCCTTTTTCTTTACAAAGAGCACTGGCGCACCCCAAGGAGAAACACTAGGTCTAATGAATTTTTTATTCAATAACTCTTGTAATTGCTCCTTGAGTTCCTTCAATTCCGCAGGCGTCATCCTATATGGGGCCTTAGATATGGGATTCGCTTCAGGTATAACATTCATTTCAAATTCTATTTCCCTATCCGGAGGTAGACCAGGAAGGTCCTCCGGGAACACGTCAGGAAAGTCTTTCAGCACTGGATTCTTTTCTAAAGACATCTCCTCTTCCTCCGTATCCACAACATAAGCCAAATAGGCCTCACACCCTTTTCTTATTGCCCTATACGCCTGCATGGCAGACAGAAGAGGTAATCGACGAACTCTCCTACTACCAATATTTTCTTGGTATGAGAAATCCTCCTCATTCGGTTTCATAAATAATACCCTCTTCTTCCTACAATCAATTTGTACAAAATGTCTAGCTAGCCAATCCATTCCTAGGATAACATCAAAGTCACTCATGTTTATTTGTACTAGATCCACTTCTAATTTCTTATCCTTCAATTCCACACTACCATTCGGATACCTAGTATGAGACATTAAGATTCTATCTCCTGGAGCAGCTACTTGGTAGGGGTGGTCCATCTTTTCAGGGGGCATGCACAAGTACTTTGCAAATTTCTTAGCGACAAAAGAGTGACTAACTCCACAATCAAATAGCACGTATGCAGGTACAGAATTAATTAGAAGAGTACCTGTGACCACGTCGCCTGACACTCCCGCCTCAACGTCGGTCATGGCATGCACCCTCGCGTTAACCTTTGGCTTCTTATCAGGGGGATTGTTACCCTTATTTCCTTCTACCTTCTTACTTGGGCAATCCATAGCTCTATAACCCTGTTGCCCACATTCAAAACAAGCTCCAGTTCTCATTCGGCATTCCCCTCGATGTATTTTCCCACAAGTCTTACACGGAGGGAAAGTCGTCTTAAGTCGGCATTCACCCCGGTGCATCTTCCCGCAAGTTTTGCACGCCGGAAAGGTATTTCCCCCAGTTACCTTCGGTGGTGGCCCATGACTCTTCTTAATTAAGCGGAATTGTCCGCCGGGTTTCAGTGCTCCCGACACCGCAAGTTCGTTTCCTAGTCTAAGCCTTTTATTCCTACCCTCTTCATCCAATCTTTTGCAATCAGCCTCCGCCTTAACACTGGCATCTAGTACATCATTAAACGTAGGGGTATAAGTGGTGTTCACCCTAGTTTGAATCCTACTCGACAACCCCCGTATAAACTTATATTTCTTCAACTCGACATCTGCCATGGTCGACGGCACGAACCTTCCCAGTGCCGTAAACTTATTCGAATATTGCACCACAGACATCCCCGGTGCCTGTTTCAGGTTTTCAAACTGATCTATTTTTTGCATCCTCACGGCAGGTGGGAAAAAGTATTTCAGGAACTCCTCTCTAAATTTTGTCCAACTTACTGGTGGGACAACGGTAGGTTCCAGAGTTGCCCACCACTTATTGGCCTCTCCTACCAAAAAGGGTTTGACGATTAGGTGCTTCATCTCCTCCGGCACTTGCAGAAGCGTAAAATTATTTTCTATTTCATCTAACCATTTTTATGCCAAGTCCGGGTCAGGGGTTGCATCAAAAGTAGGGACATGGACCCGTTTCATTTTCTCATAGTAGGACTGGGTTCCCCCTTGTCCATGACCCTGGATTTGGACAGCCTGAACTTGTGCTAACTGTGATTGGGCTTGTAATGCTTAGGCTACTGTAGACACCAAATTTTTGACTTTATTTTTCATTGTTAGTTTTATTGATATTTATTTTAGTTTGGTTTTACTAATCTCATTTTTAGACATTTTAGCATTAAAAAGGAAAAAAGAAAAAAAAAAGAAAAGAAAAGGGAAAAGTCAAAAATCAAAAATCAATCAAAGGACAAAAACAAGACACATGAACCTATTTTTTGAGGAGGAGATCCTGGCTTTTCATATTAGGTTTAGTTTTGGGGTGCCCTAAAAGATGAAAGGGCCGCAAGCTAAAAGGGGGTGCCAATTAGAGAGGAGAGCTACGGGGGGCTACTTGAAAGAGCTGACGGCTGGAAAAACTCTAAAAAGGGAGCCTGAGAGGGGAATTTGGGTCTAAGGCAGCCGGCAAAGGAAAAAAGAGCTCACGGGGGGAGAATCAAAGACAGGGAATGAAAAACAAAAGCAAGAGAGCTGCGGCTGAAAGGTAAAACAGAGGAAGAGCGGCTGCCTAGCAAAGGAAAAATAAAAAGACCGAGAGAGTTGAGAGCCGAGGGGAGGAAAAACCCAGAAAATTGACGGGCAATCAGAGAGGAAAAATCCAGGAGTTGCGTGAGAAAAACAGCGGAATAGAAGGGAAAGGGGGCGGCAGACGGACGGGTTGTGAAAAGAAAAAGAAAAGAAGGAGAGCGCGAGGGAGAAATCGAGAGTTTTGGAAGAAACAGAGCAACAAGGGAAAATATTAGCGGCTAGGAAGCAGAGCAAGGAAGGGAGGAATGGTTCCGGCTGAAACAAAGAAACCAGAAAAGGAGCGAAAGTGGTGCGGATAAGCTGAATCTCGCCAGCTCCAGAATTTTTCGAAGCCGCTACCGCTCACTGGAATCCACCACCACCACCTCGTCTGAATCCAGCACCGCCACTTGCAGGTCACCGTAAGTCATCCCTTTTATTTGCAATTCAGTTTTTCCCTCAAACACAGGCCGCTAGAAATTTTCAGCATATGTCTGCCGTACCTTTGTGCCGTGCTGCTTTTCTTGTTGTTTGTTCGTGAATTTCAGAACATACATGCTTTGTGTATTGATTGGGTTGAATTGCTGGGTATTTCTGATAATTTTGGGGCGGGTTCTAGAGACAATGGAGCAAAATTTGCTTAAGTTTTCATGCCCATTGATTGTTTGTTAAAGTGTCCGAGTGAAAGTTTTAACTGAAAGACAATTGGCCGGCATTTTTTGCAAGTCCGTGAGCTCATTCCTTGCATTTGAGAAGTCCTGATGAATTAGTGTTTTTGCAGTTTTGTTTTTGGTTTGTCGTTTCACTACGAATTAATGCTAGGAGATGAAGTTTTGTTTGGGGGGAAATTTTGTTTGACTGTTGGGAATGATTGCAATTGAAGTTAAAAAATCTGGTATTGCCGATTGGAAAGAACGGAAATGGTAATGGATGATAACTTGGTGAAGAAGATGATGATTTCTCCAAAATTACTAAATCAGACCCTTTGTTGTCTCCTTCTTCGTAATTTAGCCCCAAGGTTTTATGCCTTTACAATTTGACCTTAAATCTTTCATAATTCTTTCAATCAAGTCCCTGTTGTTATTGCATTGGAACCCCTCAAGTCACCCCTTTGTTCTGATAAGACCTGGAAAATTGGGAAAAGTGAACTTGTTTCTCCCTTTAGATTTTAAATCATCTTCTAATAAGCATGAGTAGTCCTTTAACTAGATTAATTCTTGTTTTTAGGATGTAATTGTGGCTTAATAATTTTTGTTGATTTTATCATGTTGGGATGCTTGTGGAAAGGTGATTTGGGTTGAGAAGTTATTATCTTGGGTTTTGGTTTGGGCCAGAGGATCATGACCCATCTGTTTGGTTGGCTAATTTTGGGCCAAAATAGTTAAGCTAGCCCATCTGTTTTTGCTTGGAATTTCCATTGGGCTGGGAAGCTTTGGCCCAAACAAATAAAGGAAATGGCCCAATGGTTTGGTCCATTAGGAAACCAGAAAACGATTTTGCAAATCAGTCCCTGAATTTCTCCTTAACTGTATTGTGGCCCTGGACATTTTCAACTTCTTTCAATTCGGTCCTTAATTTAATTGCGAATAGGTCCCTGCACTTTATTTTTCTTTAATTTTGACCCCAAAACTTTGTTCATTTTTGTAATTACGTCCCTTCTTCTTTTGACTTCTTAAATGTGGGTTGTTGACATGATTCAATTTCATGTTTATATTTATCTTTCATGATTATTTGTTAATTAAAGTGGTACCTTAACCTTTTTATTATTTTGGAGGGTAAATTAGTAGTTTCGCCACACTAGGACATCGATTCAAGGGAGGTACACTCTATCCCTTATTTGCACTTCATTTGACCCTACGTGCTCCTACGTGTTATGTGAATATGCATGTCTACTTCGCTTTCCTTGCCTTTCCTTAATTCCTTGCATTTATTTCATTTACTTTTGCTTTTATTTAAGTCATTCATTATGGGGTATGTGTACACCTCTTGGTTTGTAATAGATAGGGCTTGGAAGAGCATTTTGGTCCATTCTCCCCTTCCCCTTTTGTTTTAGTTAGCAAATGTAATAGATTCATTAGCTTGGTTGCATGCCTATGTGTTATGTGTTAAGTGCTTTATTAGGCTCTTGCATCTAGTCGAGCATGCTAAGTGTTATGTGCTACGTGTTTATAAGTGATTTGCATGTCTACTCGCTTTTTATAGTCATGAATGAATGTGATGGATGAATGGACGTCACCACACTAGTCCAATGCTAGTTGTGGCCCCCTTCCCCGTCACCACTCTAGTCCAACGCTAGTTGTGGTTCATTGTCACGTTTTCCACTAGTCCAACGCTAGTAGGAAATTCATAGAAAGGGCTAGTCCAACGCTAGACCCAAATAGGCCGCCCTCCTCATTCGTGCATATTTGCGTGTTCACTACATGTCATGCATTTTTCTTAGTTTTATCATTTGGCATGCTCCTCGAACCCCTTCTCCCCTTCATTCTAGGTTTTTGCATCTCATGCTAGTTATAGGGTACATTTGCTTGAGAGTCCCCTTTCGACAAGGGAAACGAGCGAGTGTGGCTCCACAAATAGCCTTAGCACGCTAGTTCCCCCTTCTAATCAAAGGGAAGATTAAAGTCACAAAGTTAGGACTCCCCGTTCCCGTCTTGATGCATTCCTATAGGATTCATGCATTTTACTCATTCGCTATCACATACACTTCTACTTTATATTCTAACCCTATTTCCACATTCTCACTTCACACTACTTTAATTTTGCACGTTTTCACTCAACTACTTACACTTTATAATATCACTTGCACACATGCACTTTATGTTATCTCACATACGTTTCACATTATTACTTTACTCACCTTATCTTGTACATCCATTTGCACACTTCCACTTACACACTCTTGTTTTTATCACTTTTCTCACTTCACACAAACTCACACTTTCACATGGCATGCATTCCACTCATTTTTACGTCATTTAGGGTTACGTGTGACCTCTCCAAAGGATCATTATTGGGCTTCACAATTAATGTGATTGGCACCACTCGACCTTTGAAGCACTACCCTGCCGCTGCCAAATTGCAATTTGCTTGCACAAACAACATGGCTGAGTATGAAGCCTGCATTTTTGGTCTCAAAATGGCTTTGGAAATGGAGATCAAGGAGTTGGTAGCTTTCAGTGACTCAGATTTGCTCGTGCACCAAACCTTGAAGCAGTGGATAACCAAAGATTCAAAAATTCTGCCCTACCATTGTAGTTTGCTCACTCTGGCCAAGCAATTTCAAAATTTGGAGTTCAGACATCTCCCGCGAGCCCGAAATGCATTTGCTGATGCTTTGGCCACTTTAGCCTCTATGATCCAGTATCCAGATGAATTGAGGATCGAACCGATCCAGATTCAATTTCAAGACAAGCCTGTCCACTGTTGGGTTGTAGACAAGTCCTCTGACAATGTTCCTTGGTATAATGATATTAAGGAGTTTCTCAAAACTGGATCTTACCCTCTGCATGCTAGTACCAAGGACAAGAGTTTTCTGCGTAGAATGGTTTCAAAATTTTTCTTGAATGGAGAAGTCTTGTATAAAAGAACCTCAGATTTGAACCTTTTAAGGTGCATCGATGAAGATGAAGCTCAGTATATGATGAAAGAGGTGCATAGTGGCGTTTGTGGACCTCACATGAATGGCCATTTGCTAGCAAAGAAAATCATGAGAACCGGATATTTCTGGCTTACTATGGAGCGTGATTGTATAGACTTTGTCCGGAGATGTATAAAATGTCAAATGCACGGTGACGTAATACACGCTCCACCCACTGAGTTGCATAGTATGATCGTCCCGTGGCCCTGTTCAATGTGGGGTATGGACGTGATTGGTACAATTGATCCACCCGCTTCAAATGGACATCGATTCATATTGGTGGCAATTGAGTACTTTACCAAATGGGTTGAAGCGGAGTCATTCAAACATGTAACGAAGAAAGTAGTTGCTAATTTTTTGAGAGATCACATCATCTGTCGCTTTGGAGTGCCCGAAACGCTTATTACCGACAATGCCAAGAATCTGAACAATGACATGGTAGATGGACTATGCGAGCAGTTCAAGATCAGACACCGCAACTCCGCCATTTATAGGCCTCAGATGAACGGAGCGGTAGAAGCCGCGAACAAGAATTTGAAAAAGATTATCCGCAAAATGACTGAAAGGCATCGCGATTGGCATGAAAAGTTGCCTTATGCACTAATGGCGTATCGGACTTCTATCCGGACATCAACTGGGGCAACGCCATATTCACTCATGTATGGAATGGAAGCTGTATTACTAGCCGAAGTTGAAATTCCTTCGTTGCGAATCCTCATGGAAGCCAAGTTGGAGGAGGCTAGTTGGATAAAGCAGCGCCACGAGCAGCTGACTTTGATCGATGAAAAGCGATTCAATGCTATCTGTCATGGTCAGTGCTATCAGAAACGTGTGGCCCGGGCTTACAACAAAAAAGTCCATCGGCGTGCATTTGAAGAAGGTGACAAAGTACTAAAGCGAATTTTGCCGATGCAAGATGAAGCTAAAGGCAAATTTGCTCCAAATTGGCAAGGGCCGTTCATTGTCCAAAAGGTATTACCTGGCGGAGCCCTTATCTTGGCAGAAATGGATGGACGAACATTCCCTCAACCCATCAACTCAGACATGTGCAAAAAGTTTTTCATTTGATCATGCAAATTTTCTTTAGAAATTCATGCAAATGGCGAAATGCAAGTCAGGCCATCTTCTTTTACACTTAAAACATTTTATCCCTACTTGTCCCCTTTGAGCCATTAGAATTGACAAATTTTCGTTTGGTAACCCCTGAGAATTGTAAACCCCACACTGGGGCAAAAATTATTTTTGAAAGCGAGATGATAAAAAAAAAAAAAAAAGAACCCCACACTGGGGCAAATTTAATTTTTAAAGAAAAATGCAAAAAGTGAGAAAAATGCAATGAAGAAAATGCAAAGAAATGAAAATCCGATCAAGCTGGGGCAAATTTTCCTCAGTTTCGTTTAAAATCGGAAATGATTTCAAAATAGTGCAATCTCAGGTTATTTCACACCTCGCATCAAATTTGCTTTCAAGCCTCAACTTTTCTTGAAAACACCCCACCTGACCTCATTACAAAGCCCAAAGTCCTGGCTTCCGTCATTTGTTGCATTTCTATTAGCAAAATTTGATAATCAACTGGCAAGTGATGTCCGTAATGCCTTCGCCTAATCTACAAGGGAAGTGCATTTTACTGATGCCTGAAATCTTTAACTCATATTTCTGAGTCGATCATGGTCGAGATGTTTCTTTGTTCTTTAGGTGAAAACCCGAAAGGGCGCCTCGAAAAAGAGAAAAGAAAGAAAAAGAAAAAAAAAAGAAAAAGAAAGACAAAAAGAAAAGAACAAACAAAAAACAAAAAGGGTGGGGGCAACCTTGGTGAAAACCCGAAAGGGCGCCAAGGCAGGTTTTCTCAACAAGACGAGCACGAGAAAGAACAGCTGGTGACCCGGTTCATTTGGACTTTCCCTCATGATTGTGATACTTCTGCCAGTATCGAATTCCGAAGCGAATATATCCAAAGCCTTGAATGTGATATTCGTTGGCCAAATTTGTATTTTTCTTTACAAATATTCTTTTGCAAAATGTATCTTTATAAACCTCTTGGTTTTCTCTCTCGACTATTTGCATTCAATTGCTATTGGATTGACTGCATTCTTTTGCATGCTCATTTTGCCTAACATAGGAATCATCTTGCATATATCATTGCTTTTTTATATGACAAATTTGCATGCATCATTGTTTCACCATTGGATTCGAATGGATGATAAACCCTGGGGCTTGTGCAAGGATAGGGGATTCCATCGTCTATTAAAGCGAGTGAAGTGTAACAAAGCGGCTACATAGATTTGGTGACGGGGTAAATGCGAACTTTATCAGTCTCAGAAATTGAAAGGTTTCAAAATTACAAGGTCGGCTAAGCTAGACACCGCGGAACAGAGGCAAAAGTGTCACAAGACTCATGTCTACACGATTCTCAAGGCAAATCGGGTCAAATGATGGTGGTAAGTCCGTTATTTCTTCTTTTCTTGCAGGAACATTGCATTTACAAACAAGAACAACCACTCTTCTCTTCGCACCAAAATCGATATCAGAAACAACTCCCCAGAAGGCAAAGACGAAGTGATATTGTTATTAGCAAAGTTTGACCATAAGAAACAACATCAGTCACTGTTTTAGCTACGGAAGTCAAAATTCCCTCGTGGTACAAAAAGTGTGAACCATTCTCAGGTAAAAACTCAATTCATTGTTTAAGTCTCTCCTCAGTGCAAGCCCGTTTTAAATTTCCGTTCGGGTCAGTCCCGTTTAAATTTCTGTTCGGGTCAGTCCCGTTTAAATTTCCGTTCGGGTCAGTCCCGTTTAAATTTCCGTTCGGGTCAGTCCCGTTTAAATTCCCGTTCGGGTCAGTCCCGTTTAAATTTCTGTTCGGGTCAGTCCCGTTTAAATTCCTGTTCGGGTCAGTCCCGTTTAAATTCCTGTTCGGTCAGTCCCGTTTAAAGTCAGTCCCGTTTAAATTCCTGTTCGGGTCAGTCCCGTTTAAATTTAAATTCATGTTCGGTCAGTTTAAATTCCTGTTCGGGTCAGTCCCGTTTAATTTTCCTGTTCGGGCCAGTCCCGTTTTAAATTTTTGTTCGGGTCAGTCCCGTTTTAAATTCATGATTCGGGTCAACCCCGTTTTAAATTCTTGTTCGTTAGAATCCTTTTGCAGCCAAATAACACAGGTGAGTATTTGGTGTCTACTTCTTTGTCTCAAGTTTTTTCAAAACTCGGACAAAGAGGGGCAAACTGTAGACACCAAAATTTTATTGCAATTTCTTTTACTATTATTTTACTTATTATGTTGTCGTGTCAGTTTTATTCACTTTTAGTTTTTAGTTTTTATTTTTATGTTGTTATTTTTGGATCTTTAGCATAAAATTTCTCGAAAAGGAAAAAGAAGAGAAAAACATTAAAAAATATGCTTTATGTTGATTTTTTATTCAAATTCAACGCTTTCTTGAAAAAAAAAAAGAAAGAAAGAAAGAGAGAAAAAGAAGAAAAAATGAAAGGAAAAATGGAAAATTGCAGTTTTGCTGTTTATTATCTCTAGTTATTCATTTTCATCCGATGTTAATTAAATTGATGGTTTTTATTTAATTTTATTACCGTTTTGTTAAATTACTTTTAAAGAGAAAAAAAAGGGAAAAAAAAGAGAGAAAAGGAAAAGAAAAGAAAATTAGCATTTCATTTTTATCTTAATTAGCATTTCTTCATTAGATATTTTTATTAATTAGTTATCTATATTTTTGTTAAATCAATCAAAAAAAAAAAGAAAAAAGGAGAGGACGTCGTGTTTCAGCCGCAGCAGAAGAAAAGTGCAGCTGCGTTTCGTGGTTTTCTTTAGCTCCCTTCGATCAAGGATAGTACAGTCCACATGGCTTGGCCTAGGAATCCCAACGGTGAAGTATCAAGAACCATTAGATGATTTCCAAAAGTGCAGACGGCTTCATCCAACCATTGCTGAGAGGGTTTTAGCTCTCTGAGGCCATATAAAAGAAAGGAGATGCTGGCTGTAGGGAGAGACTACGAGGGTTTTAAGTTGGCGGCGGAGAGCAGAAATCAGAGGAAAAAAAAACAGGAGAGAAACAAACTGTGAGAGGGTAGCGTTTGTAGGCTGAAGAGAGGTTACGGGGGGGAAGTGAACCGAGAGAGAGTGGGAAAAGAAAAGAGTGGGGCGTGAGAAGGTGTTCCGTGACGGTGGAGGAGAAGGAAAACCCAGCAAAAGAAAAGAAAGCAGTAAACGGAAAGGCGACGGCAACTGGTGGCGACTACGGAGCAAGAGGAGGAGCCCAACGTCACCATCATCGTCTTCGATCTTCATCAAGAAAATACGAGTACTGTAAGTTGTTTTCTCCTGTAAATTCCAGTATTCCTTCATAAACGCAGATGTCTTTAATTTTTTCAAGGCGTGAGTTTTCGGGACTTTGCTCCTGGAAATCCTTGTTTGTTGTCTACCCTTCTGCCTTTTCTGTTTCATGATTCACCAAGAACCTGTTTCAGTGTTTGTGAGTAAAAGGCCTAGTCTTGTGATTATACGTGGATATGATGTCTACTTCTGGATTTTTTGTGGTTTGAAATTGAAAGAACTCAAAAAGCTGTCATCTTCCGTGCTTCCTTTCCCCTGGTGAAACTGAATGTTTGATTCGTAGGTTGCAATTTTTTCTTTTCAATAATTTGTTTGCATAACATGAACCTCTGCTACCACAAGCTCGAAGCTTTCGGCTTGTGGCAGCAGCGCGGAGTCTTTCTTCTGATTACTCGAAGCAAGGTGGCTTTCCCTTCGATTTGCCCGGCTGTTTCAATCAGATTTTTATGAAGGGGAGGTTAAATGATTATGCTTAGAGATGTTTATGACAAAGGGTTTGGTATTTCTGGTTTGAATGTTATATTAGTAGCGTTTGTCGATTCTGGCTTATAAACCTATCCAAGCTGGGGTAGGGAAATAAGGAGGCTGCATTTCATGCTCTTGTTCTGCTGTTTCCCTTTCCCGTAGCCGTCACCAAATGGGCCTCATCACGTACTTGATGAGATATTCGGATAAGAGGTGTTGAGTGTGTATGTTTAGGGGCTGAAGTGTTTGAATCACATTCAAGTGTTTGCTGGAAAAATGAACAACCGAATTGCTGAACTTTTCTTGTATATTTTTCAGAATTTTTGCATGATCTTTTCCTAAGTCTTCTGTTCGTTTTTGATGGTGGTGATTATATGTTTTGCTTAGCCTAAAGTGGCAGGTTTGGTTTTGAAAATATATAAATCCAAGTTGGGATTAAGAAATAGGCATTTGTAAACATAGAGTTGCAGCAGTTTTCATTTTTTTTTTCTGATTGCAGAAAGCTCATTTTCTTCCTAAGTTGCACGCTCTGCATGAAAAATCTTCCAAGAATCTCATTGTTTTAGCTATGTTTAATTGGAAATGGGTAAAAGTGCTGCATGAATCTTGTTTGCCAAAAATTCCCTGGAGTTGCAAAAGCTCCTGCGGCTGAAAATTCACAGCGGAGAAAATGCTGCTGTATCTGTTTTGTCGTTCTTGTCTCCGTGATTCTTCACCAAGTTGGCCATTTTAGTTTGATAATTAATCTGGTGTAAAGAGGGCAGCGTTGGACTGGTATTGAGTTTGCATGTTTGGCTTTAGACATTTGAATCATGTTTGAACTTTGCTGGAAAACGAATTTCAGATTATCGAATCATCTCACATGAACATCCTATTCAGAATTTGTTTTTGTTTTGCTGCATCAGTTCCTGTTATGTTTCTTGTTTGTTTGATCATTGAAGTTGGCCTTAGTGTTTAGTTTCACGCCATGATTTTGATCACGAAATTGGCTTTCAAAGCAAGCTGCATTCGGATGTGTATTTTGGCTGCTGAAAGTTTAAGGGAAATGTTGCAGACGACCGTTTTCTCTTCGTGGATTGCATGAGCTGCATGGAAATATTTTCTGAAATTTGCTTTTTGATCCCCCAAGTCCCCCTTTGTTGCACTAGGGCCCAATTTCATTTTAATTTCTTGCAATTGAGTCTTAAAGAATTTGCAATCTGAATCATGACTTGACCTTTTCATCACTCTTGAACCTTCAAAGTGCTTAAATGTGCTAATTGGATTCATATGGATGATTAATGTTTGCAACTGAATCCCATTTACATGATAATTGGCCTTGACATGTTTTCATGTGAATTATGGACGATTTTAATAGATTTCTAGGCTAAAATCATGAAAGCTTAATAATTTGGGAATTTAGAGTCTTGGTTTCATTTGATTTAGTTTTTCTTAGATAATTTTGTTATTTACCCATAATTTTTGTGATAGTTTTTCCTTTCTGTGATTTTTGCATTCGATTGTGATGGATTCCATCTTAAGCCATTCAACTTAGCACTCCATTTTAGATTCTTGAGACCTTTTATTGGAAACCGAGTCTTGCCTGCACACGCATGGGCTATTCCATATTTAATTTCCATTTCGTGCTTAATTCTCATTTTCGTGTTTAATTTTTGTTTTATGTGATTATTTGATAATTAAAGTGGTACCTTGACCTTTTTATTATTTTGGAGGGTAAATTAATAATTTCACTTCATTAGGGCGTCGATTCAAGGGAGGTACACTCTATCCCTTATTTGCACTTCATTTGACCCTACGTGCTCCTACGTGTTATGTGAATATGCATGTCTACTTCGCTTTCCTTGCCTTTCCTTAATTCCTTGCATTTATTTCATTGACTTTTGCTTTTATTTAAGTTATTCATTATGGGGTATGTGTACACCTCTTGGCTTGTAATAGATAGGGCTTGGCAAGCAATTTGGTCCATTTTCCCTTTCCCCTTTTGTTTTAGTTAGCAAATGTAATAGTTAAGGCCTTAATTGCCTTATGTGTCTTGCATGCTTAGTTGCTACGTGTTAATTTGCTTTTTTTTAGGCTCTTGCATCTAGTCGAGCATGCTAAGTGTTATGTGCTACGTGTTTATAAGTGATTCGCATGTCTACTCGCTTTTTATAGTCATGAATGAATGTGATGGATGAATGGACGTCACCACACTAGTCCAATGCTAGTTGTGGCCCCCTTTCCCGTCACCACACTAGTCCAACGCTAGTTGTGGTTCATTGTCCCGTTTTCCACTAGTCCAACGCTAGTAGGAAATTCTTAGAAAGGGCTAGTCCAACGCTAGACCCAATAGGCCGTCCCTTTTTGTTAGTGCATACTTGCACGCTCACTACATTTCATGCATTTTTCTTAGTTTTTATCATTTGGCATGCTCCTCCACCCTCTCCCCTTCATTTTAGACTTTTGCATTTTCATGCTAGTTATAGGGTACATTTGCTTGAAGAGTCCCCTTTCGATAAGGGAAACGAGCGAGTGTGGCTCCACAAATAGCCTTAGCACGCTAGTTCCCCCTTCTAATCAAAGGAAAAATTAAAGTCACAAAGTTAGGACTCCCCGTTCCCGTCTTGATGCATCCCTATAGGATTCATGCATTTTATTCATTCACTACCACATACACCTACTTTATATTCTATCCCTTTTTCCACATTCTCACTTCACACTACTTTTGGACGTTTTCACTTAACTACTCACACTCTATACCATACCACTCGCACACATGCACTTTATGTTATTTTCACATTATCATTCTTTACTCACCTTACCTTGTAAATACATTGGCACACCTCCACTTACATCCTATTATTTTTATCATTTTTCTCACTTCACACAAACTCACATTTTCACATGGCATGCATTCCACTCCTTTTTACATCATTTAGGATTATGTGTGACATCTCCAAAGGATCCTTATTGGGCTTCACAATTAATGTGATTGGCACCACTCAACCTTTGGAGAGAAATTTCCCCCATGTCCCCCTAGGTCTAGGTTTTTGCATTCATATAGACATATCCAACATGCGATACATACCTTGGGTAGAAAAATTAGGAAAAGTTTGGGTTAAGTCACGCAACTAGCCTTGGCTAGGGTGAGGGAGTGCCTTAGGCCTTGCCTTTGCCTTCTCCCTCATCAAATGTGACCCCCGATCCCTCTTTTTGGTTACGTAGACCCAAAAGTTCTCTAAAAGGGTTTATTTACTTTTTTCATTCAAAAACAAAAATCATTTTTGGGTGACTTGGTACACCCTAACTCTATACCAAGTGGCGACTCCATTTTCATTTAAAAACCCTTTTTTGAACTTTGTTTGGCCAAATCGTCGCATTCTTAAGTCCCATGGCCTTTTACTTTTCATTTCGCACACGTTCACATGTATATCATACACACTACTCACTCTCACACACACTCACATCATCCACACATTCAAAAAGTGGGGCGCGACAGCTACTCCAGTTAGTGCAGTCACTAATTCCGTTGGTAGCATCAGGTAGGGTTGATGCCCGCTTGAACCAGCCCCCTGGTAACCCGTATCCTGATCATTATTTTCTTGATACGGTTCTTGGCTGTGACTACTCTGAACGTTCTCGCCATTAGAGCTGCCATTGCGATTCCCGCCGCGCCTAGTTCTTGGTGCCATTTCCTAAGTCACACAAATGAGCCCCATACTAAGTGAGTATTTCACCCCTATTTATTATTATGCATGCATGTATACATATATATAGGTACATAAGAAAACACGCTCTTAACGCTGTTAAGACGATCCAACTAGAGTTGCCTACTTGCATACTTTATGCATACTACCCTTAAAATAATATGGGCGAAAAATTACATTAAACAAATTATAATGATAATAAATACTAAAAAAAAAAATTTAAGTAGGAGGTTTCATTCGCTAACTCTGAACGAGAAGAACAATCGATCCCTCACACATCGGAGCCAATAATCCAACATTTTCCCAAGAAGAAAATGTCTAACAACCTAGCGTCCAAACTGTCTAATTATAGCCAACAACTGGCTAGAGGACTAATCTACGCGAACAATCGCTAATCAACCTACCAATGTTTTAGGAATAATATTCCATAATACTAAGAAAATGAGTGATTCGTCGAATGAAACCTCTCTTAGACCAACTCCACTACTCATCAACTGGTGGATCCGCATCCACAATAGCTCCATCTCCTATGCCCTCTCCAGCACCATCCTGGTCCTCAACTCCATTTTCCTCCTCTTGATTTTCCATGGGCATGTTCCCAGGGTCCTCCTCAGGGTCATCCTCTATCTCCGCATCACTATCAGACCATAGGTGATTCCACCCGTGCATCTGAGGTGCAAGAGGCTGGTGGTCAGCTATCCAGTTCATCATGCGTTGCCTTCTCTCTTCATACTTCCCCGCTAGGGTTTCGTACTCCGCTTGTCGATTCTGGAGTTGGGAAGCTACTTCCTCAAATCCTTCATTATACATATCAGCTAGTCCCTTCTGTACTCCCATATCTGCTTTCAACTTAATGACCTCTTCTCGCAGACAGAGGGCCTCTCCACGCCAGCCTTCCATGTCCTGTCTCATGTGTTCCCTCGACACTATCAGCGACGAGATCTCTTACCTTTGGTTAGCTACTCGGTCACTCAATGCATAAGCCTTCCTAGCTCCGTCCGTGGCTCTCTCTAACTCCTCGAGGAACCTGTCCCTATAAAACCTTTGTCTCATCCTAAGACGAGCCACATCACATCCCGTCAAATGGATTGGGCAGTCGCAATTCTCCTGCTCCCCGTGCACTGGTTCGGCCATCTCCTATAATACCAAATGGAACACCATCAGTCATGCTTCTATCCTCTTTACAATACCCAGATCTTTTCAAAACTAATTTACTACTCACACTACTTATTTCATGAATTATTCAACCTTATGGTCTTATTTCGAACCTAAGCTCTGATACCACTAAAAAATGTCACGCCCCGGGCCCGTACGTGCCCGTCACATGACATTCGCCGTACTTCCAAGTCTCACTCAAGAATACAAGGCTACATTAACTAATTTAACTTTAAAGGTACTAAATAATTTAACTAGATAAAGTGCGGTACAAACCACGTATGAAAGAAAGTCTACAAATGTTCAAGACGTTCGTATATTTATTCTCTGATTGAAACAGCGGATATAAAAGTAAATAAAACTAACAACTAGAAGTAGCTAGCTTGCCAACTTCTTTTCATCTAAAACTAATAAAAGTCATCCTCAGGGTCTTCTACGTAAACCAATTCATACCCTTCAGAATCTGTAAAAATGGTAAGAAGTGGGTTGAGTGACACATCACTCAGTAGGTAATATTTACCCCTCTGTTGGACCATGCACTCTTAGTTTTATAGATATATATATATATATAAGTACAACTCAAATCGTTTGCAAATCATTCACATCCATAATTTTGAAAGTAACGTCATTTATAAAACAATCAGTAGTAAACAATGACAAGGAATTTAAAAGCGCTTTATTGATACCCATCCATGAGAAATCGCAATGTCATAAATCACTTTGTAACAATTCATAAGTCTCTTCATATCCATTCATGAATCATCCCATAAAACGTCGCATATCCGCTCATAGATCATTTCAAAGCAGTTCATAAATCATTTCATATCCGTTCATAAATCTTCTTTCAGTTCAACTCATAACAAGTACATGCAATGACCGGCTACTGAGTACTCAGCCTAGAGATTTTACCCCTTCTAGGTGGGCGACCAATAGGTTTCATGACTACCGATTGGTCTCATTTCATTCATGGGTCAATCGGTCGGACTTTATACCAGGCTACCCTGATCTTGTCAATCGGCTGGGCTCTATACCAGGCTACCATGACTTTATCATTCGGTCAATCGGCTGGGTTTTATACCAGGCTACCCTGACCTTGTCAATCGGCTGGACTGTATACCAGGCTACCATGACTTTATCTATCGGTCAATCGGCTGGGCTTTATACCAGGCTACCATGACCGTTATACAGGACTATAGCCCCTACCGTCTATCCCATGACTGTTTTGAGCTTTACTTGTCAAAAATTCATTCCACACACCACATATATAAATCCTTGATTACATAAAAGATTCAACTCATTTGGTATATAATAACATATCAAAACATTTCAAATAAGTCACATGGTCCTTTTTGTATAGTAAAATATAACTTTCATAAATATCCAAGTAAAGCATTTAATCAAACACCTTTCGAGTCAACACAACAAAATAGGATTGAAAACAAGAATTTCATTTTGCACATTTGAAATCTCAGAAGGGTAAGTACCACCTACCTCTGTTTGGTTGCTCGAGTGGAACTATCTTAGATCCTTGTATCGTACCTATCAAATGCATAGGTTCCCTAATTAGTTATTACTTCCTATAGATGCATAAATATTCAACCTCTAAGTACGTCAAAGATTCGTATCTCGACCATTATACAGACCCTAATAGCATTTCCCTCAAATTGGACGATTTCTATTTTTGGAATGTTTCTTAATTTGGAAAGTTTCTATTTTTAGAAAGTTTCTTAATTCGGAAAGTGTTCATTTGTAAGGTTTCCTAATTTAAAAGAAAATAATTATTCACAATCCTGTTTATTATCCTGACTACTATCTTACAATGTTTATTTATAGTTCATGCTTATCCAATATTATTGTTATTATTATTACTATCATTATTATTATTATTATTTTACATGTTTCGTTTAACTATTTAGAACTTAACCCACTTTGTCTACATTAACCTAATAAACCTAGATAAGGATGTTTTAAATTTTCCTTTATGCATCTTAAACGTAATTAATTAAGTATAATGTTTACATGGCCAACCCTTCAATTCTAACCATTGCCTTAAATTGGGTCTTGAATTTTAATATTCACGATATACCATAAAAATGGACTAATTATATTTAAAATTCATTTACTAAACATTTACTAAATTTTTATACTATAGTTTGGTCCAAGTTTACATTGCATCCCCTTTTTTTTTACTTATTTATTTTTTGTTTATTATGATGATTATTATTTTTTTTAATTTTCTCGGGTGGGACCCATGGTTGGCCTTTGGCCAACCATGTCTGACCATGGTCGCCAGGCCCTCTGGCGACCCAAACTTCGGCCAACCACGAATTTACTCCATTGTCGTCAGCAGGTGCTGGCGACATCATCTTTTTTTTTTTTTTTTTTTTTAAGTCCTGGGTTGGCCTTTCGGCCAACCCTTGGAACTGGGTGCGGCGTTGCTTCTGCAACGCCCAACCAAGACAGAGCAGCGGCAGCCGCCGCTGCTCTTCCCTTTCCTTTTTTTTTTTTTTAAAACAGATCCAATCACCTTATAATCTCAAGATTAAAAATCAACCCCCCTATTTTTATTAGCCTAGATACGAATCTTATCATAGCATATATATATCTACACCTATATAGCGACAATACATGTCCATAAAATTCTTAGAGCAATTAATACATTTACTAAACTTAAAGAGAGATTTCTTGCGTGAACTCGAGACTTACCGGTTTAGGTGCCTAGTCGTCGGATCGAGTGACGATGTTGCCTGCTTCTCCTTCTCTCCCCTCTGACGGCTCTTGCTCTAGGGTGCAGACGAAAGAAAGGTAAGGTTGGGCTCATTATTCCTTTTTTTTTCTGTCTAGGGTTTTAATAAAACCCTAAACCTAGCACTATTTATATTAGTACCCCTGATCCCATCCTACAGTTATTTTATTTTATTTTTTTTCTTAGCAACTCTATCTTTTCAGTTATTGAGAGAGAAATAAAAAAATAAGTGAGCAAAATAAGGTAATAAAATCGGTGCTAATGGGCGTGGGTTTCACACCACTGCCGGGAGCGTCCCATGCAGAAACTTCAGGAAAATGTTGCTCCCTCATTTCAACCACCAAGACCAAACCAGATGACACACCGTATGCACACCCTCTAGTTCACCATCCTGGATCTCAAAATGCCGCCAAACTAATCTTGCCCCTTTGCCTGAGCAAAAAACATGCTCCAGATCCTCCTCCCGAGGCTCCCGACAACACCAACATCGAGAAGGGCCACGAAGGCCGAATCTCCTCAACCTGTCCATGATAGGGATCTTGACCTGCAGCAACCTCAGCATAAAGAATGATATTTTTAAGGGAATACCCAGTTGCCAGACCAAGGCAGAGAACCAAGATCTGTTGCCAACCTGGCGAACTAAGGAATATGCTGATGCCGTGGAGAAGCTACCAGCAGATGTGAGGCACCAGACCATTCAATCAGGACCCCAAAAGGATGGAGGAGCCACTTCCAGTACGTGCCTAACCAGCCCTGCATCCAAATGTTGATTAAGCATGGCGACATTCCAGGCCCCCCATCTACAAAATCAGCCACTATATGGTCATAGAAGATCTCCACCTTACTACATAGCGCCCCAGACCCCAGCCAGTTATCATGCCAAAAATCCATTAGCCCCTGCCGAACGATCCAGCCAATGTTGTCCTTCCCTACCTGCTGTACTGCTATCATCCTCCTCCACGTGTGTGAACCCCACTGGGTTTCCTCTGTCAGATACGGGTGCAATCCCGCACAGTATTTCCTTGACATGAAATCCGCCCAGAGCGACTGCTGCTGCCGAAATTTTCACCAGAGCTTGACCGAGAATGAGGCATAGACTTCCTTCAAACCTCACAGCCCAATACCCCCTCCTCTCGTGGCCTACACAGCTTCTCCCACCGAATCCAGTGGAAATGAGTGCCAAAGTCTGACGACCCCCAAAGGAAATCTGCAAACAGCTTCTCCACGTCCACAAGAACCCCCTGTGGAGGAGAGGAAGCCGCAAGCAGGTGTATCGGCATTGAAGATAACACACTTTTAATCAAAATCAATCTGCCTCCGATAGATAAAAGTCAATTCTTTCAAGACAGAATGCGAGCCGCCACCGCAATAAAATCAGGCTGTAAGGAATCAGAATTTGGAACGATGAGGAAAGAATTATCACCAACGAAATAAGAAGGAAGTTTACAACAAGTTTCAAGTGTAGAAACTCCCTTTGAAACTTCATTATTCCTTCCATCAATTGATTCAACTTGAGAAGGCATTGCTAGCTTTTTACACTTTCCTTCAAAATCTGCATGAGAAATACAAGTGTTAGGATGGAAATTATACTCAAAAGAAGGTGAAGATGATGAATGAACCATAAGTAGCAAATGAGAGTCAAAATTTGGAATTCTCCCTTCATGGGGGGTTTGAATTAATTCCCCTTTGGTATGGGCAGATTTGAATTGAAATTGTTCCATGAGGTGTTCCCAAATAGATTTAACTCCAAGAAGACAAACTCCATGAAAACTAGTGAATTGTACGAGTGACTTCAGAATGGAGCATGGCATGACTAACTTCACTTGACTTTGCTTAATCTGCACAAAAGAAGAAACACTAAACAAAGCAAAGGTAAGTTCGTTAGGAAAACAATAAGCCCTCACATTTTTGCTCAAAATTGGTTCACTTTCTTTTTTTTCTTCCTTTTTACCACTCATCTCATCAGATTTTCCCTTCTCTTTTTCTAGCTTAATGCCTTTGATTGTTTTCTCATTAGCAACCTCCTCAACAAATGGTTAAATAGGATGAGATACTCCTTTGTTAGGAATAGGTTCAGCTACCTTCTCCTTAGAAAACTCACTTTGATAGCATCTATTTGACTCCATTTGTTTTTGGTGTAGAAGACGTTGATGTCTCCCAAAATGACTCCTTATGAGATGGTTCAACTCTAAGTTTAGGCCTAGAAGATGTTGAATGAACCTTCTTATCACCTCTTATATAAATCGGCTTTAAAGAGGTAGATTGCATGGAACCCCTCCTCTTGAGAGATTCATTCTCCCGCTTGAGTTTATGTTTGTGTTTCCTCGACCATTGTTCCTAATTGTCAAGGTCGGTGTCCACATTTGAATCACTAGACTCATTCAAAGGTTGTTTCCCTCGAGATTTCTTAGAGGAATTCCTTGAAGTTTCTAGATTATCAATGCATTCATGGATTGTCTCAAACTTAAGATCAAACTTTCTTTGAAACTCCGTTAACATGGCATCCAATTTAAGAGCAAATTGAGTAATAGTCATTTCATCTCCACTTGCCATGTTTTTTTTTTAAAACCTGCAAAACTCAACAAACGTTAGTCATAAAAGGCCTCACTCGCTCCCTTACGTGTTTCTCTCACTCTCGTGTATCCCTCAAGTGTTTAAAACACTCTAATGTTCTCATTGATCACTTCTCAAGTCCTTTGAAGAAATCAGAATTTTCTCCAAGAAATTCAACCAAACTTCACTCAAGTCTCACCCAAAATGTGGCGTATAATTGCTGGGATTTTTAGGGTTTATTGGACCGTCAAAGTGACTCAAGGAATTCTGTGAAAACTTGCTAAAAATTACCAGATTTAGTCCTCAAAAGGTAGCCCATGAATTAGAAGAGTTTGACTTCGACAAGGACTCAATTTGGAAGCTAACAACTAATTAAATCCTAGACTGATTTGGACTCTTTTTGGTACTACTAGGCACGAACAAACAATCTGAAAATGACTCAAAAACACTAATTTATAAAGCTGGACATAATACTAATTTCGACCAAACAAGAATCAAGATGGCAGAATTTTGTTAGATCCTAGAATTACTCTACCCAATTTGCACTTGGCTGGAATTTAGGCAAGTTGAAACAAAGGTTTCTTGGGTTGTTTGGGAAGGTTAGTGGCTGATTTCTTGTTTCGTAAAAGTGCCAAAAGGTTAGCAATTGAATTTGGTAATTTGAGCGCAATTAGAATTTGTTTTGCAAACCCAAGTCAACTTGGTTTCCAAAGTCTAGTTGGTTTCCTTTTCTTGGTGAGTCCAAATCTGGTTTTTTTTTTCTTGCGCTTCTTTTTTTTTTAACGCAACCAGATTTTGTTTTCTTTCTTTCAATTCGGATTTGCACTTCAAGAAACAAGATTTTTGTTTGAGTTTTTGGCACAAGATCAACCCCTAATTTTCAAGAATCAAGAACTAGGGGTTTTGCACAAGTTCAAGATTTGATCTTCTTGATTTCAAGAATCCAAGAAACCCTAACTTTGTACCCCAAAAATTCAAGAATTATACCGAAAAAATTCCAGAAATTCAAGGTTCTTTATCAAGAATTTCAAGAACAATACAATCCAATCACAATCTTGACACAAAACACGAGAAACAACTTCGGATTTCCAAGAACAACCATGATCAGATTTTTTTGTGACTTTAGATGAATTCAAGATTCAAGAAACACAACAATAAGAGACAAGATAACGTATCCAGGAAATTTTTTTTTCGTATGAACAGTAACCGCGGATCATTAGTAACAATGAACAGTATGATGAACAGTGACCTTTTTTTTTGTTTTTTTTTTGAATCACGAATTTGACTTCGGAAAACGAGGATATATGACTTGAACACAAAAAAAAAAAAAGGATATAACCTGGTGGTTGTCGACTAGCTCTGATTACCAACTGATGTGATATACAATTGGACACAATCTAGACAACCAATCACCGACGGTTTGAGCAGCGGAAATTTAACCCAATCTAATTCCCGAAGTAGCGAACAATATTGATATTATCTCAACCCACTACTTAACGAATTAGCGAACCAAACTATAGGTAGAGGAACGCCACAACCAAGGAGTTACTTGATTGATAAGTTCACTTGAATAACTTGAGAAAGATTCTCAAATATTCAAAGAAGCTTTCTTGGAAAGAGAAAGTGAAAAAAACTCACGATTTTTATTACTGCAAAAAACTCATTTTGAAAGTCCCTTGCCTTGGCTATATATAGCCATACAACTTGAAAACCTAAAGTGAATTGAATTTACTTGAACTTGAACCCTAAAGTGAATTGGATTCAATCTAAACCCTAAATTTAAGGACTAATAATTCGGCTAGACTAGGACAACTTGGCCGAATTTATGAAGTAAAAAAATACTATCTAATGTTCGGCCAAAATAAGGGTAGTTTGGCCGAATTTATTAAACTAAAATAAATAACCAAAACAATAAATAAATGACAAATAAGCCCTTGCTCAACAAGACCAAATAAACGACACAACTTGAAACTTGAATAACTTTCGCATGTGGGATCTTCGTGGACTAGAGTGGGGGGCTTTGGATCATATCAAGTGGTCCACAGTCTAAGTAGTGGGTTCGAAAAACTCTTCCAAGTACGTCTTCAAGAGATCCTTCGTATGTGGGCAATGGAGTATACAAGTGATGTGAACTACAATCGACACGATCTAGACAACCAATCACCAACAGTTTGAGCAGCGGAAATTTGACCCAATCTAATCCTCGAAGTAGCGAACGATATTGATACTATCTCAACCCACTACTTAACGAATTAGCAAACCAAATTATAGGTAGAGGAACGCCACAACCAAGGAGTTACTTGATTAATAAGTTCACTTGAATATCTTGAGAAATATTCGCAAATATTCAAAGAAGCTCTCTTGAAAAGAGAAAAGTGAAAACTCACAATTTTATTGATTCAAAAACTGATTTTGAAGGTTCCTTGCCTTGGCTATATATAGCCATACGACTTGAAAACCTAAAGTGAATTGAATTCACTTGAACTAGAACCCTAAAGTGAATTGGATTCAATCTAAACCCTAAATTTAAGGACTAATAATTCGGCTAGACTAGGACAACTTGGCCGAATTTATTAAGTAAAAAAAATACTATCTAATGTTCGGCCAAAATAAGGGTAGTTTGGCCAAATTTATTAAACTAAAATAAATAACCAAAACTGCAAATAAATGACAAATAAGCCCTTACTCAACAAGACCAAATGAACGACACAACTTGAAACTTGAATAACTTTCGCATGTGAGATCTTCGTGGACTAGAGTTGGGGGGGCTCCGGATCATATTATTCCCCTTCTCTTGAAAGCGATTTGTCCACAAATCGACGGTGCGTTTAAAGGATAGCAATGTTGGAAATAGATGAATGACTACGAGCCATGTTGTATGTCGTTTGGTCAACTTCATGAGGCTCTCAAACAAGGACATGCGCCAATTTGAATTGAAATTGTTCCATGAGGTGTTCCAAAATAGAATTAACTCCTAGAAGACAAACTCCATGGAAGCTAGTGAATTGTACGAGTGACTTTGGAATGGAGCATGGTATGACTAACTTCACTTGACTTTGCTTAATCTGCACAAAAGAAGAAACACTAAACAAAGCAAAGGTAAGTCCGTTAGGAAAACAATAAGTCCTCACATTTTTGCTCAAAATCAGCTTACTTTCTCTTTTTTCTTCCTTTTTACCATTCATCTCATCAGATTTTCCCCTCTCTTTTTCTAGCTTAATGCTTTTGATTGTTTTCTCATTATCAACCTCCTCAAAAAATGGTTCAATAGGATAAGATACTCCTTTGTTAGGAATAGGCTCAGCTACCTCTTCCTTAGAAAACTCACTTTGATAGCATCTATTTGACTCCATTTGTTTTTGGTGTAGAAGACGTTGATATGTCTCCCAAAATGACTCCTCATGCGATGGTTCAACTCTAGGTTTAGGCCTAGAAGATGTTAAATGAACCTTCTTATCACCTCTTGTATAAATCGGCTTTAAAGAGGTAGATTCCATGGAACCCTCCTCTTGAGAGATTCATTCTCCTGCTTGAGTTTATGTTTGTGTTTCCTCGACCATTGTTCCCAATCGTCAAGGTCGGTGTCCACATTTGAATTACTAGACTCATTCAAAGGTTGTTTCCCTCGAGATTTCTTAGAGGAATTCCTTGAAGTTTCTATATTATCAATGCATTCATGGATTGTCTCAAACTTAAGATCAAACTTTCTTTGAAACTCTGCTAACATGGCATCCAATTTAAGAGCAAATTGAATAATAGTCATTTCATCTCCACTTGCCATGTTTTTTTTTAAAACCTGCAAAACTCAACAAACGTTAGTCATAAAAGGCCTCACTAGCTCCCTTACGTGTTTCTCTCACTCTTGTGTATCCCTCAAGTGTTTAAAACACTCTAATGTTCTCATTGATCACTTCTCAAGTCCTTTGAAGAAATCAGAATTTTCTCCAAGAAATTCAACCAAACTTCACTCAAGCCTCACCCAAATTGTGGCGTATAATTGCTGGGATTTTTAGGGTTTATTGGACCGTCAAAGTGACTCAAAGAATGCTGTGAAAACTTGCTAAAAATTACCAGATTTAGTCCGCAAAAGGTAGCCACTAATTGGAAGAGTTTGACTCTGACAAGGACTCAATTTGGAAGCTAACAACTAATTAAATCCTAGACTGATTTGGACTCGTTTTGGACACTTCTAAACACGAAAAACAATCTAGAAAAAGACTCAAAACACCAATTTATAAGACTGGACAAAATACTAATTTCGATCAAATAAGAATCAAGATGGCAGAATTTTGTTAGATCCTAGAATTACTCTACCCAATTTGCACTTGGCTGGAATTTAGGGAGTTGTAAGCAAGGTTTAATGGGTGGTTTTTTGGGTGGTTTAGTGGATGAATTTCTGGTTTCTCATAGGTACAAAGGTGACCAATCAGAATTTGGTAATTTGAGTTCAACTAGGATTTGTTTTGCAAACCCAAGTCAACTTGGTTTCCAAATTCAAGTTGGTTTCCTTTTTCCTTGTGAATATGATTTTCTTTTTGCTTGCGTTTTCTTTCTTTTTTTTTGTAACGCAATTCATATTTCTTTTTCTTCTTTTTCAATTCGGATCACAACAAGAAACAAGAATTTCATTTGTGATTTTTGCACAAAATCAGCCCCAACTTCAAGAAACAAGAATTAGGGTTTGGTTTGTTCAAGATTTGGTAACTTTGACTTCAAGAATTTCAAGAACCCTAGATTACCAACCCAATACTTCAAGATTCACCCAAGAATTTTCAGAAAATTCAAGATATTATCAAGATTTCCAAGAACAAAGGTAAACAGCCCTGTTTTAGTGCAGCACACAAAAATTCCCAACACCCTTTGTCAAGAAACCCTAGTTTGAACATTGGATTTCAAGAACCCACTATACAATCCAAGAACTTCAAAAAATTACCAAGCAAACCACAAGAAGTAAGAATAAATCGAAACAAACACAAGGTATGGGAAATTTTTTTCGGATGAATAGTACTGCTACAGTAGCAGCGGTTGAACAGTACGGCTACAGTGTGAACAGTAACGCCAATTTTTTTTTCTCTCACCAATTTCAAGACTCAAGAACAAGATCACAAGACACCAACAAGATCAAGAAACACGACGCAACCAAGAATCAATCACGGACAGCAAGCAACAAGACATAAACAACAAGAAAAAAATGAAGAAAAATTGAGTAAACCACTTGATATGGCCCATAAGCGGCCCATATTTCGTATCAGTTCAAGAGGAGGGGAATGATATGATCTGGAGCCCCCCACTCTAGTCCACGAAGATCTCACATGTGAAAGTTATTCAAGTTTCAAAGTTGTGTCGTTCATTTGGTCTTGTTGAGCAAGGGCTTGTCATTTATTTGCTGTTTTGGTTATTTATTTTAGTTTAATAAATTTGGCCAAACTATACTTATTTTGGCCGAACATTACATAGTATTTTTTACTTAATAAATTTGGCCAAGTTGTCCTAGTCTAGCCAAATTATTAGTCCTTAATTTTAGGGTTTAGATTGAATCCAATTCACTTTAGGGTTGTGACGACCCCACCTCCCCCAGGGCGTACCCTAGGGTTTAGTGAGTCACCTGCCCAACTCTTGACAGAACTCACTCACTCGTAACTCGAGAAATTAACTTTCATCCATAGAAAAATAAATAACATAACAATTCAAACTTATTAAGTACATTGATGCACAACCCAGATACAAAGCTTCTATACACCAAAATACTTTAAAGTGGTTACAATTCAAGTACAATCAACCCTAGTCGGGTGCTAGCGTGAGTACGGTTACAAAATTCAAAAACTACTAGACTACGCTAGTCTTTACAAGTCTCACGCCTCGCTCGTACCCCTGTAAGGAAAACAAAACTAATAGAGTGAGCTAAAGCTCAGTAATGTTCCAAATAACAAATTGACCATTAATGAACAGTGAATATAACATAAAAGTGCAATAGCGAGCAATGAACCAACATTTCATATTCAGTATTTCACGTAAAAGGATACAGTTCCACCATAGCTTGATCATATAGTAGTTGACACTCCGTCAACTTTCAGGTAAAATAACTATTCCAGAAGTACGCCACTTAACTCCAATCTCCGTCCACCAACCAAACCCCTTACCGGGTCCGAACTCCAAGATAAACATTGGTGGTAATACTCGAGTATACCGATTAGTCGAGAAGATAACACTCCACTCGACATCACTAACTACCCAGGGTTCGTTATCTAATCGACCAGGCCCTTGCCGGCTCGATTCGACTAGCTAGCCACAGGGTTTTTGGAATTCCAAACAAGATATAATTCATGTGCATGTATATCAATTCAACTGAAATCAATGACCAAGAACAAATCACATTAGGGCAAGTGCGATAAAGTACACGCTTGCCCTATCAATCTACTCATATATCAGGTAATCACATTGCTCAAGTATTAAACACAAGTGTCAAGTGCAATCAGGTATTTGGAAGCACTCACCAAAAATGTAGTGTTTTTAGTGATCATGTCCAGGTAGTACTCGTGGCTTGGAGTCCAAATCTGGGATAAAATATCGTTTAAGAGCTTTGAAAATCGACTAAGGTTCGAAACTTAGACGTTTCGTTTAACAAGAATCAAGTAATTGATATTCGTAAAACTCTTGCTCACTATTCAAATTGTGAAACTTGGTAGCAATTATACTTTGAAATACCATTTGAGTCGAAGAAACGAAGAAAACGTATTTCTATTAGTTGTAAATTTCATTTTTCCAAGGGTACAAGTTTTGGTCGGATTCTAACTTATAAGCCTCTATTAAAGAAGACTTGAATACCTTAGATGATTCAAGTTAGTTTCAACCTCAATCCTTACTCAAGTCGCGAGTACATCTACCTAGCCCTCGAGTGCAAATTTGGGCAGCACGCCCTTTGTCTTTACCTATTTTCCAGCCATTTATGGCTTCATTATTTTCCTCAATTAGCCCTCAAAATCACACACAAATAATCTCATTACAATAGCCGTTCAATAGGCTAAAAGTCATTCAATTACAAAACCAAGCTAGAAAAGTGACCGGAAATAAGGTTTAAGGCAAAGAACAAAATGACAGGTGTAGACACAAAAAATTTGGCCTTTCTCTTTCGTATATATTTAGTTGATTTTTGTTTTAATTTTTTGCTTATTTTTATCTTATTTTATTTCTGTTAAGAAAATTATTTAAAAAGAAAAAAAGAGGAAAAGAAAATCATCAATCAAACACAAAAAATTTCAGCATTTTGTTTTATTCCTGGTTTTGTTCATTTTATTCGATTTGACTTAAATTGTTATTTTTCTTTATTTTTGTTTGTTGTTAATCAACTGATTCATTGAAAAAAAAAAAAAGAAAGAGCAAGCAAGCTCACGCACCCTGAGATGCACACGATCCAAGCCTTTCCTCAATTTCATCCGCAAAAACGCATCTGCAAAATTCCAGCTCCATTTTTTTCACTCATTTTTCTCCTCCGTCCGATGATTCCAACAACAAACCATTTGGCCTGATCCAAGGTTCATCAAAAATCATGAAGATCTAAGGATATAAAAAATGCAAGAGAATTGAGCTTTTTTCTGGGCCTTAGATGCTAGGTTTCGGGAATGAGCTTTCCATATAAAAGCCGAGGAAAACGTAGTAAAGGTGGAGGGGTTTATGACGGCCGGGTTGAAAGAAATTGGAAAGGAAACAAAGAGGGGAGAATAGAGTAACGGCGAGGGTTTTGGGGAGGAGCAAAAGGTGACAGCTGAGAGAAACTAGAAAGGGGGAGAGCTTGGTTTTAGAGAGTTGACGGCTGAAAGGAGCTAAGAGAGAGAGGACGGACGGCTAGAGAAACAAAAGCAGGAGAAAGGAATCTGGTGGGACGGCTAGAACAGAAAGAATAGCGGATGAAAAAGAAAAGCAAGGGAGATTGTGAAGGAAAGGGTAGAGAGAGGTTGCTGAGTAGAGAAAAGGGTAACGGGGAAATCTGGACAAAACGAAAAACCAGAAGAAGGGAGACTCGGGCAGTGACGGGGAAGGGAGCTTCGGTAGTAGCGACGGAAAGAAAAAGGAAAACACAGAGCGGCCGCAACCTCAGAGGATCCTATCGTCGACATTGGCTGAAGTGGTGGCGCTGTCATTGCTGTTGCTGCTCTCCTTCTACTGCCGTGGACTCCACCACCACACTTCACCCCCAAAGCCCACTGGCGCACCTTTGAAGATCCGGCAGAAACCACCTGAGCCTTTTCTTTAGTCATCCCACACCTCATTATGTGTTTAAGGTAAGACCCTTATCTTTTATGGTAGAAAGCTGTTTTCTTTAGTTGTCATTTGCTTTCTTTTTGCTGTATACTGGTTCTGTCTTTGCTTCCATGATTAGTTGATGGTTCTCCGCTGATAAAGTTATGATATTTGGAGGTTATCAATAGGTCTCATTTGAATTACTGCGTGATTATGTTTTGGCCGAACGAAAATTGCAGAAAGTTTGCAGCTTTGATTGTTTCTATGCTTAGAATCTTTTAGCACATCTAAATCTAGAGTTGGGTTCAGTTTGGACTGGGTTTTGAGAGATAGAAACCAGGGTTTTGAATAATAGTTTTGGGGTCTTAATGCCTTGATTCAATCCATGTTTAAGCATGTTTGGGACTTTTATGAGGTACCGAGGGACGCTGCAACAAAGTTAGAGTCCTCTACTTTGAAAAGAAAAATAAAATTCTGCTCTTTTGGGTTTGTTGCGGTCTCAGGGATGGCTGGAGTTTCATTTTGGCTTTGTTTGTGGCTTGATAGTAATCCCATGTATGTGATTGCTGCGTTTTAGAGTAGCAATCAATGGTAACGCAGACCTGCTGCTTTTTGTCATGCTGTCTCCATTTTCTTTTCTCCTATCTGTTTAGTTGTTACCAGCAACTGCTTTCTTGTGCTTCGGTGGAGTCTTCCTGATTTGCTCAAGAGTTGGTTTGAGGTTGTTTTGGCCTGAATTGGTTGTTGATCTGTTTAGCTCCTCAAATTCTGTTTGAAATTTCATTTGGCCGCAAGTTTTCTCCTTTCGCTCCTCTGCTGTACTTTTCATAGCCGGTTGCCCTCTTTACTATATTGGAAATGCGTAAATGTATTTTGGTTAATGGTGGCACTGGATTGAGGGTGTTATACCTGAGTTTGGTTGGAGTCTCTTTGCACGGACATGCTTCACGAAAGTTGCCTAGGAGAAACTAGCAAGGAAGATGGAACTTCCGAGCCATTTTTGCATGAAAGTTTCCATGATTTCGCATCATTTCTTTCTGTGTTTTTACTTGCTTGAATGTCAAAGATGCGTGTTGTGTTGCTCAATTCAAAGTTTGGACATTGGTTTGAGAGAGTTTGATCAAAGTTTGTGTTAGTTTTTTGAAATCTGTGGTCAAAGATGAAAATGCAGCAGACATTCATTTTTGTTGTAAGCTTCAGTGGCAGAAATTGTTCCTCTACGTAGCTGCATGCATGATCAAGAAGGGAAAATTACACTTCACTCCCCTTAGCTTCTACTTATGCCGCACAAGCCCAGTTGTGTTCCAATTTCTTGCAATTAGATCCTAAAATCATTGCAATCTGAACCATTACTTGACCTTTTCATTACTTTTGGACCCTTGAAGTTCCCAAAATGTTTAATTGGACTTGAGTAATTGGTTAATATTTGCAATTGGGTCCTTGGTAGTTTTTCTATTTTAGAAATTTGATCAATAATTTACTTTTCTTGGAAATTATGCATTGTTTGATTCCATTTAAGTTGCAATTGGGAGGGATTTGGTGATTTTGTTTATATTTTACTATTTGATTGGTGCCTTGACCCATTTATTGTTTTGAAGCTATTTTTCCTTCATTTGATTGCCATTGCAAGGGAGGTACACTCTATCCCTCATTTTCACTTTATTTGACTCTATGTGTCTATGTGATTTATGTGCTTAATTGCATTCCTTTTGAATGTTTTCATTTTATTTATTTATTTATCTATCCACTTTATTTGTTTTAATTCTGTATAGTTATTTTCAATTTCGATTATTTGAAAGGCATTTAAATGCCAAATTGTAATAGTTAGGTTTATTTTTATTTTTATTTTTATTTTCGCCTCCCCTCTTAGATTGTAGTAGGCTTCCCCCCTAAAAATGTAATAGTTAGGGCTTTAATTGCCTTATGTGTTTTGCATGCTTAGGTGCTATGTGTTTAATCGCTTTCTTAGGTTTTGACATCTAGATATGCATGCTTATGTGTTATGTGAATTACGTGCTCACATGTCTACTTGCTTTAATTATGCACATTACTTATATATGTGTATGATGGATGCAAATGCATGTAACCGTGGCTAGTCCAATGCTAGTCATGGTTGTCCCCTCGAGCTCTTACAAGTCCAATGCTTGTGAGAGAGCGTAGATGTGGGCTAGTCCAACGCTAGACCCTTATGAGCCCCTTCGCGCGATAGATCATGATTGTGTGATAAAATCACCTCATCGCATGCATATTTTACTTTCTAGGGTCTTTTATCATTTTGTATGATATACCCTTTATACATATAACCCTTATCCCTAATTTCCCTATATATATCCCCCCTATGTATGAAACATGACATTAGACTTGCATTTCATATAAGCATTAGAATTAGGTTAGTTCATTTGCTTGATTAGATTAGGGAATAGCCCCCTTTGAATATGGGATATGGACGAGTTTGGCTTTCTAGCCTTAGCACTCTCGTATTCCCTCTATTAAAGGAAAAATTGAGTCACGAACATTAGTCCCCCCGTACCCGACATGATGCACTCCTTTAAGACATGTATATTTCTATAATTATTTTATCCCTTTTCTTTTCTTGGAGTCTCATACTTTGCATTATTCGTGACCTCTCCAAAGAGTCATTATTGGGCGTCACAATCAATGTGATTGGCACCATTCAAGCTTTGAAGAGAAATTTTGCCCCCGATACCCTCCTAGGTCTAGGATTTGCATTCATATAGTATATCCAAATGTGATAAATCTTAAGGTTAAAACAAGAAAATCTTTGACTAAATCACGCAACTAGCCTTGGCTAGGTCGAAGGGGTGCCTTGAATTTTTATCCTTGCCTTCCCCTTCGTCAAATGTGACTCCCGAACCTTTTTCGTTGGTTTACGTAGACTAGGAGTCGTTTAAAAGGGGTTTCTTTCTACCTTTTTCTCTAAAAATTCATTTTAGGTGACTTGGTACACCTTAACTCTATACCAAGTGGCGACTCCGATTTTTATTTCAAAAATCCTTTTTAAACTATATTTTGGGTCAAATCGTCGCATTTTCAAGTCCCATTTAGACCCATATTTTTCATTCTCTTTTTAAATCAAAAATTCATTTTCCAACCAAAAATTGAATCAAAATTCACCTTTTAAACCATTTATTTTTCTTATAAAAAATGGGGCGTGACAGCTGGCGACTCCACTGGGGACTTAGAGAGTCCGAGCAAATTTGATTTGGTCAATCTTTTTCTTCTTTTAACCTTTTCATATATCACATTTGGATGTTTAGGGTTGCATTTCCTCTTTCCCTTTTGTTTTTTTTTCTCTTTTTAGGGATTTTGCATCTATCACGCGCATAATCGCTCTTCGCACACTATGTATGTGATGAATGGATGGTTCATTTATTTGTCTACTTTTACTTGTTTCGCGATTGCATTTTGGGATGGTAGTTACCCTAGAACCTTCGACCGCATCTAATGGTACAATCCCTCCCCTCAATAAGAAGGCACCTCATACGTGCATGCATAGTCTTATTTACCCTATTTTTTCCTTTTCGTGGGCGTTTCCCACACCTCCTTGTAGGATTAGGATCGATTGCCTTGGGTAGGCAGATGGTGTGCTCTGCGCCCATAGCGCTACCTAAGGGATCACTCGAGCCACAGATCAAAGGCCCTGGGAGTGATGACCCTTCGCCTTTAGGTCTGAAGGCTTGGGAGCCGAAGCCTTATCGAGTCTAGATGCATTAATGAACCAAGCCTCATGCATCCATAATAGAATTGCCTAGGGTAGAATCGACTTTATCCTGAATTAGGGACACTAGGCACGAGGGGAGGGGTTCCAACCCTTTTTCCTTATTTTTGCTTTCTATATTTATTACTTGATTGCCTCATCGTGTTATGTGATTATTTACTGAACTAACATTTCTTTGTTTTCTTGTCTTTTGCATTCACAAACGCTAGGAATTAAGAGATCTGGCATGATCCACTTTTAGAACTTACCCTCTTAGATAGGTTATTGCATGTTTAAGATTCCAATGAATTGCATTTATAGATTGAAAATTGAACATCATTCTAGGCCCAACTTGGCGTATAAAGGGTCCTTTTAGGTCATGATATCATTTAAATTGTATGTTTTATCGCTTCAATAAACTGGCATCATGCATAAACCCTAGAAAGGGAATACCACATAGGGAATCCCGTGTTAGGAATAAAACCGCCCTGTGTCTCGGATATTTAATCCAAGGAGACTTGCACGTTTATACTTTTGTACCATCCAAAGGGGTAGTGCACAAGGTAAGGTAGGATCCGATCCTGTCCATGACCCTGGGGTGATCTTTGGTACATTAGAATATGAGCATCTAACGATCATTCTTTGGCCATTTTTAACATAGTTGGTAAAAATCCCTTGCTTAAAGGACATTAATTTGAAGAAATTCGCAAATAATTTCTCATTTTTGAGATAGTAAACTTATTGAGGCCAAATCTTGATTGTAGGAGGCTCATAGGCTAATGCATCGCAATGCATTTTTGAAACTACCCAAAGGGGAGATAATTCCATCGATTTTTGAATAAATCATCAATTCCATTCAGTTCATTTGGTCAAATTATTTATCAATTTCATTTTGTCAATTCATTCATTTTAGGACAATTTAGTCAATAAATCATCAATTCTATTCAATCCATTGGACCATTTTATTCATCAATTTCATCCAGTTCATTTTATCAATTTGTTCATTTTTAGGGCAACCTAGTCGATTTTGAGTTCATTTGACTAGTTTACCCATTTTAGGGCAATCTAGTTGATTTTGAATAGATCACCAATTTCATTCAATTCATTTGATTAGTTCTTAGGGCAATCTTATTTATTTTGAATAAATCATCAATTTCGTCCGATCCATTTGACCAGTTTGCCTATTTTTTAGGACAATTCGGTTGATTTTGAATAAATCATCATTTCACTCGATCTGTTTGATCAATTGATTTCATTCAATTCATTTGATTAGTTTAATTCATTTTTAGGGTTATCCATTCAATTTCGAATAAATAATTAATTTTCATTCAATGCATTTGACCATTTTACCCTTTTTAAGGTGATTCGGTCAATTTTTGAATAAATCATCAATTTCATCCAATCCAGTCGACTAATTAGGGTTTTAATGTGAAATTTCAAATTGGGAAACCTAGTCGATTTTTGAGAAAACCATCCATTGTATCCAGCCATTGGATCGGTTGGGGTTTTGACCCATGCTTCATGAGAAAATTTGTCAACGAATTTCAGTCTCTCTGATAGGAAGTTCGTCAAGGTCAAACCGGTGCGTTTTTGCAAATTCTAGTCTCGATCGAAGTGATCGATCCATTCGGACGTTGTCCTCATTGTGACAAATGTCTCTCGTCACTTCAATTGACCAAATTTTTCAAATTATTTTTCACTTAATAAGTTGGTCGGATTCATCAGGTATTGTATAGTGCCTACCCCCAAAGGATTGCATTTTCATGCTAGGCCTACCCTTGGCATAAAAGGGCTCCCCCATAGGACATGCATACCAATTTTACAATTTTGCTTATTGACTCGGGGTATTTTTCCTTTTATTTTTTCCCCTTCCCCTGCATTCATAAAAATGTTTCAATAAGGTGGAAATACTTTTTCTATATCTGATAACAATTTTGATCCGATAAAGTTTGAAAGGTAATACTTGGGCAGACCCTGCAATGAAAACATGAAGGATCTATTTGGAAGCGCTAGGCTAAAGCCTCTAAGAGTCTTCATCATTATTTTTCAAAGAAAAGAAAAATTCTGTCCCAAAAAAGGAGGCAAAAAGGGTGTATATGTGGAGCTCTTCAGAAGTCTTTCCCTTCTCATTTGTAGAAATTTAGTTTCAAACTTTTTCAGCAATAAAGTTTTTATTTAAACAATTGTTGTTTTGTATATAATCATGTATATTTCATTCTTTTTTGGCTATTTGAGGGATTTCATTATGAATTTTAAGAAATAAAACCGAATTGAGATTTTTTCAACCTCTAGCCTGAGAATTCACAAGTGTATGCTTTCTAAAAGCTGTACATACGCTAGCTTGGTGATCCGAGCTATACAATAAGAGTGCTCAAAATTAAAAGAGGTCACTCAAAAGACTCAATGCAATACCTCTTTCTCTTTCACTGTACAATTGATATTTTGCCCACTTCTATTAACCCCAAAATAAAAATCAGTCACATTGATTGATAAAATTACAAATTGGGGCAATCTTTGCTTGAAAATGCCCACTGCGTCTAATCAGATTCAATTCACATCTAAGTGAAAGCAAAAATGTGCATTATTTTTGTTTGTTTTGAAAATTTGGAATGATACTTCGAGCATTCGTTTCTCTACCTATACAGATTTTATCATTTGCTCTCCCATTTGAGCCTTTGAAAGAATAATTTCGTTTGAAATAAGAGCTTTGATGATCACTACCCTATATTGGAAGATTTTCAAATATCAAAAAGGGAATGGATTCTCAATGAGCATTTCGTTACTTTGGTTGTCATGAGGTGTAAGAATGATACTTTGGCCATCGTTTCTACAACCTAAACACTGATTACCCCTTGCATCCTCATTTGAGCCAAAATAGGTGGTTCTTTTCGAATGCACTTATGATCGCACCCCACAATGGGGAAGGAGATTGGAAAATTTGGGAAAAGGGGAAGAAAAAGCATAAATGCTAAAATTAAATTGGGAAAATTTGATTCTATTTGGGTTTCAATTTTGACGGAAAAGAAAAAAGAAAAGTTCTGTCCGCCGAACCACTTGTGGATGAGCTAGAGTCTTCCTCAGTCAATTAATTTAGATACATGCAAGAAATTTCGCATTAATGAAAGTTTCCTTTCAGGGTCAATGTGAGGAATGGAACGAAAGTCAGGCCGTCTTCTTTTCCAGTCAAACATTCTATCCCTAGTTATCCCTTTTGAGCCTTCAGAATAAATTATTTCGTTTGGCAACCCCTGAGAATCGCAAACCCCACACTGGGGCAAGTTTGAGTAGAAAAGGGAAAAGTTTCAAGAAGTGAAAAGTGATAATGCAACAAAATCAAAAGACAAAAGAAGAAAAGAGAACCTCAGTTCAAATGTAAACTGGGGCAAATTTTGTGAAAGTTCAAAAGAATGGCAGAAGGCCGAAAAATCAAAAGAAGAAAGAAAATGAAAGAGAAAAAGCCTCAATTGAGCATAAACTGGGGCAAATTCTGATTTAGCCCTAAAATAGGGTTGGCGCAACAATGCGATCTTGGATTCTTCAAACCGTTTTTGAAATCTGCCTTCAAGCCTCAACTTTTCTAAACACCCCACCAGACCCCCATTACAAAAGCCGAAAGTCCTGACTTCTGTTCTTTGCAATGGCCCTGTCAAGAAATTTCTGATTGCCAGAAAATTTTAGCTGTATTTCTGAATTGCTTGGGTTTGGGGTTGACACTGCTCACCATGTGAAAACCCACAAGGTCGGGAAAAGAGAAAAGGGAAAAGCAAAGCCAGAAAAGAAAAAATGCAAAAAGATTCAATGCTGAAGTCCCTGTGGAGCGATTATAAAAGTCAAGCAAAGGTCAAGATCTTCAAGTCCAAAATTGGGGCAATTTTAGAAATGCGATCTTCTGTGCAATGTCCTTAAAATCTTTTTTCTTTAACTATCATTTTCCCAGCCGCATTACAAGCTCATAAAGTCCATCGTTGACTTATCTCTCATGACAACTCAAAGCAAGGGTTACGCTCCTCAGAAATCTACTTGTCACTCATGATCATGAGTTATAACATGTTTTCGCTTGTTTTGGTATCGTTTCTACCCCTCTGTTACAAGCTTACAAAGCTTATATGTTGACTAAATTTTCTTAAGAAATAAGGGTGACAAACTATTTTGCTTTCACTAAGACGTGATATCGAATGAGCACAAAAATAAGACAAATCTTGACCTCCCATTTTCCTTTAGCCATTTCCAAATCAGAAATAACGCCTATTTGATTGGTCCTGAAAGATGAGCCAACAAGAAATGGTGACCCGTTACCCTGAGCACCGATGCTAAAAGGGAGGAAGAAATCTTCTTGAATTTGGTGTTACTCTAAAGGATTCATCATGAAATTTCTGTATGAGTTCAAACTCGACGTTTAAATTTCTTGACATTGAATATATGATTGTTTTCTAAATTTTAGAAAGTGCGGTTTCTCTTTGTTCAAATAAATGAGGAATCATCTGAACAAATTTTTACAATCAAAGGAGCCCACACTGGGGCAAATTTTCTATTTGTGAGATTTCGCGAAATAAGCCCACACTGGGCAGATTTTGTAATACATTTGAGATTTTAGTCCAAGAATCAAATAATACATTTTTCAAATCAATCACACTGCTCTTTGCATGAAATTTAAGTGCATGTCATACTTTGGTAAGCCCCCTGTGCAGGTATTCATGGTTGAAATCGACGAAAGAGCATCCGGTGATGTGGAAGGCCGATGCCGAAGAAAGAGAAGAAAGAAGGGAAAAGGGACCTACACTGGGGCAAATTATTTTTGAAAAGATTCTCTCGAAAAGGTCAAAAATCAGGAAAAAAAATCAAATTTAATGTCTTGTGAGCGAAGTTTCAGCGTATGCCGCGCACCCTTCTATCCCCCCTTTCTTGACAATCACACTTAATTTCTTGACCAATTGGATGGCAGGACTGGGTCTTATCCCACTGACCATTCACAAACATCACGTTAGGCCTGGATTTTGTGCCGCCAACATCACAAATATCACGTTGGGCCTGGATTTTGTGCTGCCAACTTCACAAAAATCACGTTGGGCTTGGTTTTCGTGCCACCAACATCACAAACATCACGTTGGGCCTGGATTTTGTGCCGCCAACTTCACGAACCTCACGTTGGGTTTGGATTTTGTACCACTAACTAAGGCAGGCTCGGGTTTAATCCCACTGACCAATGCATCACACTGGGGCAAATCTTAGGATATTTTTCCAAGCAAGTCTTATACAGTTTCTTCATACATACCAGCATTTCTTTTACATTGCCACTAGCCGTTGGGTCAGTCCCACTAGTGAGCATTTCATTTTACACTACCACTAGCCGTTGGGTCAGTCCCACTAGTGAGCATTTCATTTGCACCGCCACTAGCCGTTGGGTCAGTCCCACTAGTGAGCATTTCATTTTGCACTGCCACTAGCCGTTGGGTCAGTCCCACTAGTGAACATTTCATTTGCACCGCCACTAGCCGTTGGGTCAGTCCCACTAGTAAGCATTTCATTTTACACTACCACTAGCCGTTGGGTCAGTCCCACTAGTGAGCCTTTCATCTTTATTGCCACTAAACATGGGTCAGTCCTACTAGTGTGCATACCACGTTTTAAAAAGTTTTGTTCGGGTCAGTCCCATGATTTAAATTTTGTTCGGGCCAGTCCCATGATTTAAGTTCCGTTGGGGTCAGTCCCATGATTTTAAATTTTGTTCGGATCAGTCCCATGATTTAAATTTTGTTCGGGCCAATCCCATGATTTAAGTTCCGTTCGGGTAAGTCCCATGATTTTAAATTTTGTTCGGGTCAGTCCCATGATTTAAAAAGTTTGTTCGGGTCAGTCCCATGATTTAAATTTTGTTCGGGTCAGTCCCATGATTTAAATTTCTGTTCGGGTCAGTCCCGACTTTTAAATTTCCTGTTCGGGTCAGTCCCGTTTTAAATTTCCTGTTTTGGTCAATCTCATTTTGAATATCTGGTTCGGGTCAGTCCCGTTTTAAATTTCTCGTCTGAGTCAGTCCAATTTTTAAAAATTTTGTTAAAGAGGTCAGTCCTCATTTCAAAAGCGTCAGTCGTTCGAGTCGTTCGCAGCCGAATAGCACAGGTAAGTATTTGGTGTCTATTTCTTTGTCTCAAGTTTTTCCAAAACTCAGACAAAGAGGGGCAAACTGTAGACACCAAAAATTTGGCCTTTTTCTTTCTTATATATTTAGTTGATTTTTGTTTTAATTTTTTGATTATTTTTGTCTTATTTTATTTCTGTTAAGAAAATTATTTAAAAAGAAAAAAAGAGGAAAAGAAACCATCAATCAAACACAAAAAATTTCAGCATTTTGTTTTATTCCTGGTTTTGTTCATTTTATTCGATTTGACTTAAATTGTTTTTTTTCTTTATTTTTGTTTGTTGTTAATCAACTGATTCATTGAAAAAAAAAAAGAAAGAGCAGGCAAGCTCACGCACCCTGAGATGCACACGATCCAAGCCTTTCCTCAATTTCATCCGCAAAAACGCATCTGCAAAATTCCAGCTCCATTTTTTTCACTCATTTTTCTCCTCCGTCTGATGATTCCAACAACAAACCATTTGGCCTGATCCAAGGTTCATCAAAAATCATGAAGATCTAAGGATATAAAAAATGCAAGAGAATTGAGCTTTTTTCTGGGCCTTAGATGCTAGGTTTCGGGAATGAGCTTTCCATATAAAAGCCGAGGAAAACGTAGTAAAGGTGGAGGGGTTTATGATGGCCGGGTTGAAAGAAATTGGAAAGGAAACCAAAGAGGGGAGAATAGAGTAACGGCGAGGGTTTTGGGGAGGAGCAAAAGGTGACGGCTGAGAGAAACTAGAAAGGGGGAGAGCTTGGTTTTAGAGAGTTGACGGCTGAAAGGAGCTAAGGGAGAGAGGACGGACGGTTAGAGAAACAAAAGCAGGAGAAAGGAATCTAGGGGGACGGCTAGAACAGAAAGAACAACGGATGAAAAAGAAAAGCAAGGGAGATTGTGATGGAAAGGATAGAGAGGGGCTGCTGAGTAGAGAAAAGGAAAACGGGGAAATCTGGACAAAACGAAAAACCAGAAGAAGGGAGACTCGGGCAGTGATGGGGAAGAGAGCTTCGGTAGTAGCGACGGAAAGAAAAAGGAAAACACAGAGCGGCCGCAACCTCAGAGGATCCTATCGTCGACATTGGCTGAAGTGGTGGCGCTGTCATTGCTGTTGCTGCTCTCCTTCTACTGCCGTGGACTCCACCACCACACTTCACCCCCAAAGCCCACTGGCGCACCTTTGAAGATCCGGCAGAAACCACCTGAGCCTTTTCTTTAGTCATCCCACGCCTCATTATGTGTTTAAGGTAAGACCCTTATCTTTTGTGGTAGAAAGCTGTTTTCTTTAGTTGTCATTTACTTTCTTTTTGCTGTATACTGGTTCTGTCTTTGCTTCCATGATTAGTTGATGGTTCTCCGCTGATAAAGTTATGATATTTGGAGGTTATCAATAGGTCTCATTTGAATTACTGCGTGATTATGTTTTGGCCGAACGAAAATTGCAGAAAGTTTGCAGCTTTGATTGTTTCTATGCTTAGAATCTTTTAGCACATCTAAATTGTGAGAACCCGTCAAAGTTCTTATTTTCTAGGCTTTATTTTATTTGTTTGCACACTTTTATACCTTTTCTTTATTAGAAAATTCCCCAGATAATTTTTTTTTATGAGTACATATAGTTTTTAAATCATTTTCTTGATATAAGTTAGTGTACGTTAAATTTGAAGTGTAGTATTGACGTGGGACCCGCTAGTGCGAAATGTTCGGAAAAATTCGGCCAATTAGGTTAAGTTTTGGATACCGGATTTATTTTACCAGGTGCTAAGAGATAATTAAAGGTTGTTATATGGATGAGAGTGGAGAGACAAAAGGATAGCCAAGCATTAATGAGAGTGACAAGTGTCACTTTGTGATTTGGTTGGACTTTGACCTTTGGACCAACTTTACCAATAAATCAAAATTGACCAAAATCATCTTCATTCTTCTAGCATCTTGGCCGAATTCTTGAGGAGGAAAAACAAGAAGAAAGCCTTCAACTCCAACTCCATTTCTTGCTCAATCTTGTGAATCAACCGTTAAAATTTCAAATTCCTCCACAAAAGTCACTGTTTAGGAATATTGAAGGTAGTGGTGGAGTGATTGGAGAAGGGAAAGGACTAAGCCATCACCTTTCTTGAGATTTCAAGGTATCATGTCTAGCAATCCTTTCTTTGGTCTTAATAATGTTTAATTAGTGACTTGTGTTAGTCATAGAGTTGGATTTGTGCAAGGTTTTGTGACTTTTGGTGAAGATTGGTGAATTTTCATAATTATTCATGATTTTTCTGTTTTAATATGATTCATATGTTGTGGCCATGTATGATGATTGGAAATGATATTTAAGGAAGCTAGAAGGTGGAAAAAGTGATTAATTGCAAGCAATTTCTGTTTTGGAAAGACAATTGGAAAGTTAGGGTTTCAATGTTCTTCATTCTGCCCGGCACTGTAGCTCATAGTTAGAGGCCGAATTGGCCTTGGGTTAAAACATGAAAGTTTTAGGGAATGTTATTTTAGAGATGCCTACAAATTTTCAGGTCAATCAGAGTAACGTAGCTTGTGAAAAGATGGAATTACCCTTGCTGCCCTGTTTCTACCCGAATTTGAGAATTGCTTCTGTAATGGGTTATTCTGGTTGGGAATGCTTCGGAATTGGTTGTTGAGGTCTTCTGATGAATTGTATCCCTGTTTCTTAGCTTTCGGATGGCTTTGGAATTACTGGATTTGGACTTAGGTAGCCTGATTTATGATGTTTGCACCAGAATACGATTTGTGAACCTGTTTTTGCGGTTCTGGTGTAGTAGATTGCATTTTTCACCTGGTTACACTCGACACTTGTGACGCCCCGAAAAAAAAAAAGAGTTTGAGAACTCGGAAATTTTCTAATTTTCTAGGGTTTTATTTATTTAATGGCTTGTTTTCTGCGTTTTCTTTCGTAGGGAAATTTTCTAGATATTTTTAATGAGCAGATATAGTTTTTGGAAGATTTTTCTAGTATCAAATAGGTTTTGAGAAATTAAGAGTGTATTCCGGATGTGGGACCCACTAGGGCGAAAAGTTCGGAAAAATTCGGCCAATAAGGTTAAGTTCCGGATACTGAGTGAAATTTATCGGGTGTTAAGAGATAAGTGGAGGATGAGATGTGATTGATGTGAGAGGAAACAAAAGGATAGAAATGCATTTAATGAAGTGACACGTGTCACTTTGTGAGTGGTTGAAGCTTAAGACAACTATTCACCCTTTTTGACTTTTTGCCATTGAGTTAAATATCTCACAAAAATCACTAAAATTCACTCTTTTCTTCTCCTCCATGGCTGGTTCTCTCTTGAGCAAAGAAGAAAGAAACTCTTCAACATTTTAGCTTCCATTTAGCTCAAGCTTCCAAAAACAATCACATAAACTAGTTTCTACTCCATAAAATCCCTCCATTAGGTGCTAGTAAGTTGTTTGGTGAAGTTTTTAAGGAAGCTAAGGTGTTCTACAACTCCTTCTCTCTTTTTTACTAGGTAAGTGGTGATTACACTTCCTCCTACACTTAATGATGCTTAATTTGTGCCTAGTGGTGGCTAAAGTGCTGAAATTTGTGGTTTGTTTCTTGGTTTGAGATGAATTGGTGAAGTTTTTATTTTATTGAGGAATTTTATGGTTTAATGTGATCATGATGTTGTGGTTATTTATGATGGTTGGTAATGAGGGGTTATGACTCTAGTGGATGTAAATGATTGGTAATTGCAACCAATTTTGGGTTTGGAAGGAATTTGAGGAAGTTAGGGTTTCATAACCCCCTTTCTGTCCGGTTTTGTATCATATGGTTATAGGCCGAATTGACCTTTGCTTAAAACATGAAAGTTGTAGGTATTGATGTGTTTGAGGTTCTTGTAAAATTTCAGGTCATTTGGAGTAGTGTAGAATGAGATATGTCGATTTTACTGTTGCTGTTCTGGGTTGATCAGAATGTGCGAACTGCGCTTGTAATCGTCTGTTTTGACTGGAATTGTTTTGGATTTGGTTGTTGGTGTATTCTGATGAAATGTAGCTTGATGTCTTAGCTACCGCATGCCTTTGGAATCAATGCATTTGGACCTGTATAGACTGAGTTGTACTGATTACAGCATAGTGTGATTTGTAAACCTGCAATTACTGTTCTGGTTTTGTATTCTGCATATTTGACCTAGTTGTGCTAGGATTTGGACTGAGTGGCCTTCTACATTGTTGTAGCCCTGTCTCTTAGCTTCGAAACGGTGGGTCTTACACCTTCATCCGACCATCGTAGCGCCTTTGGTACCATTACCGCAAAATGACATCAAAACTGTTTTTCTGGTTTTGAGCTTAACTTTCATTTCCGGACTTTTCCCTAGCTTGACTTGTCCTAGTACTACTTGGAGCTTTCTGAATGGCTATTGGATGAACTTGTTGTTGTGTGTGTACCTTTGGGTTGGAATGAGGAAATAATGAAGCCGTGATGGCCGGAAAAGTTAGTAAATTCAGGGGAAGTGCTGTCCGAACTTTGAAGGGATTTGTTTGCATTGGGTTTGTGATCTAAGGCTTGGATTTGAGCAAGGAAATATTATATGATGGATGATTTCTGAGCCATTGAGGTGAGTGACCCTAAACTATTTCCAAAGTACTTGTGAAATGTTTCTTACATTATTTACTTTTGAACTGTTTCCAAAGCTACTTTTGAACTGTTTTGTTGCATATCATGCGTGCTTATATGAAAGTGTTCCTTGTTTGATATATTTCCTTGACTTCATGACTTGTATTATTGATTGATAACGTGTTATGTGCTTTGAATGATTTCCAAAACGAGCTTTCTAGGCGAGTGTGTATTTTATCGCACTCGACCTAAATCAATGTGAAATTTTCATGATAAATGATTAAATGCTACTTGCGCATGAATGTAAGCCTTTTGGGCTGAACTGGCCATTGCCTCTTGTTACCGGTCGTCTCGAGCCAGAAACGGACTCGGTCGGGCAATTAGGGACCTGGGTGAACGTTTGGTATACTCGAGTATTACCTTTGTAGGTTGGTGGAGGTTGGTGGAAAATGATGCAATTTCAAATGAAAAAAAAAAGGAAATGACAGGAGAACGAACGTATCTTTTCATGAATGTTACTATCGCTTTCCATTGTACATGTTTCTTGAATTATTGATACTCCATATTTAATGTTTTGTAAATGTTGTAATTGTTTCTGAACTTATCATTTGATTTATGACATCATTGAAAAGAAATATTGTTAAACCGATTTGATTACTGATTTTCTGGTTACTCGCTGAGCTTCTAGCTCACCCCAAAAATATTTTATTCCCCTCCACATTGCTCAAGGCGAAGGAAGGGCTTGTAGTACTTGTGCACGTGATTGGATGGCCTATGTTTTGTACAATTTGGATTTGGAATCAGTTTATGTATAGTTGGGAATTGTTTCCGCTTCGCTTATGACATGTAATTTTTGGAGAATGTGATGTAATATTTGAGATTTATCTTGTAATCTGTTTGAGGATTGTAGTGAACGACTGAGTCCCGGCGAGAGCCGGGCAGGCGGCCCGCCGAACCCTCTGGTTCGCCTTAGGGGGAGGTTGGGCTGTTACAAAACTGGTCTGAGTAGCCTTCTTCAACATTTTAGCCCTATCTCTTAGCTTCGAAATGGTGTATCTTGTACCTCAATCCGATAATCGTAGTGCCATTGGTACCAAAACCGCAAAATGATATCAAAAAACTGTTTTTATGGTTAGAGCTTAACTTTCATTTCCGGACTTTTCCCTAACTTGAATTGTACTCGTACTACTTGGAGCTTACTGAACGGCTATTGAATGAACTTCTTTTGTGTGTGACTTTGGGACTTTGGGACTGGATGAGAAAAATAATGAAGCCATAAATGGCTGGAAACAGGAAAATACAAAGGGCGTGCTGCCCAAATTTTCGCTCGAGGGCTAAGTTTCTATTTCAACTTATCTATTTTTCGTTTGGCAAATACTATGCCCGTTTTCCATCTTAAAACATGATACCTTTTCCATTTGAACCTTCAAATGTTTAGTTACTGCTTCATACCAAAATATAGAGGTATGACCTAAGGTTTTCTCAGTCAAGACATGTAGGCTATAATGCCTACTTGAATGTATATCGATTTTGAACCACATACACGATTCCGAAAAATAATATTTCTGAGCCTATCTAGTTGGATTCCGACTTGACTTTGATTCAAGTGTTTTCCATTGGAACTGTTATAACCCTTTGAGTTTGGTTTATGACACCCTAGTTATTTCCGTCCACAGATCCAAATGGTTGTTTTTCACTTTAAAGTCACCTTTATCCGTTTTACTCGTAACTAATCGAGTTCCTTGATTCCACTTACTTGTTTTGCTAGATGAATAGTAATATTCTTTCTCGTTGAATCATAGGTTTTCTCGGTGACCGAGGGTAAGATCCGATAGGACATTTTGGACGTTATTTTGCATAATTCGGTGAGTGTTCCTTGTTTGTTATGTTTCTTGATTATATGGCTTGTATATATGACTGATAACATGTTAAACGCTTTCAATGATTAGCCAAAATGAGTTTTCTAGGCGAGTGTGTACTTTATCGCACTTAGCCTAAATGATTGTGAACTTTTCAATGATTGAACGATTGAAATGTTACTTGTGCATGAATGTAAGCCTTTTGGCTGAACTGGCCACTACCCCTTGTTACCGATCGACTCGAGCCAGAAGCGGACTTGGTTGGGCGATATGGTGACCTGGGTGAACGTTTGGTATACTCGAGTATTACCTTGTAGGTTGGTGGAGGTTGGTGGAGCCTGGCTAATGTCCAGGAAAGGGTGAATGAAATGAACGAATGAACGAACGAACGAGGGTTTTATGTATAAACGAAAAATGCATTTTCAAATGAATGAAGGAAAGGGGAATGACAGGAGAACGAACGAACGAACGAACGTATCCTTTTCATGTATGGTTTATTGTAAATGTTGTAACTGTTTCTTGACTTATCGTTTGATTTATGACTTGATTCTATGTTCGGAACCTCACTGAGCTTTTAGCTCATCCCTTTAGTTTTGTTTTCCTTAACAGGGGAAGGCGAGCAAGAACGAGAGCTCTGTATAGACTGGCTGGGTCTAGTTTTGATTTTATTTTGGTTCTCGCCCTAGTGCTTGGCACGGGCTGGTTGTATGGTGACTTGAGAACTTTTGTATTCTCGACGGTTGTACTTCTTTCTGAGATAGCAATGTACATATAAGTTTCACTTAAGGTTTGGATCCTCGTTTTGCTCTTTCTTGTGGTTCTATTTCTGATTTGTGTGAGTGAACGACTGAGTCCCGGCGAGAGCTGGGAAGGCGGTCCGCTGAACCCTCTGGTTCGCCTAAGGGGGAAGTGGGGCTGTCACAAAAATCTAGAGTTGGGTTCAGTTTGGACTGGGTTTTGAGAGATAGAAACCAGGGTTTTGAATAATAGTTTTGGGGTCTTAATGCCTTGATTCAATCCATGTTTAAGCATGTTTGGGACTTTTATGAGGTACCGAGGGACGCTGCAACAAAGTTAGAGTCCTCTACTTTGAAAAGAAAAATAAAATTCTGCTCTTTTGGGTTTGTTGCGGTCTCAGGGATGGCTGGAGTTTCATTTTGGCTTTGTTTGTGGCTTGATAGTAATCCCATGTATGTGATTGCTGCGTTTTAGAGTAGCAATCAATGGTAACGCAGACCTGCTGCTTTTTGTCATGCTGTCTCCATTTTCTTTTCTCCTATCTGTTTAGTTGTTACCAGCAACTGCTTTCTTGTGCTTCGGTGGAGTCTTCCTGATTTGCTCAAGAGTTGGTTTGAGGTTGTTTTGGCCTGAATTGGTTGTTGATCTGTTTAGCTCCTCAAATTCTGTTTGAAATTTCATTTGGCCGCAAGTTTTCTCCTTTCGCTCCTCTGCTGTACTTTTCATAGCCGGTTGCCCTCTTTACTATATTGGAAATGCGTAAATGTATTTTGGTTAATGGTGGCACTGGATTGAGGGTGTTATACCTGAGTTTGGTTGGAGTCTCTTTGCACGGACATGCTTCACGAAAGTTGCCTAGGAGAAACTAGCAAGGAAGATGGAACTTCCGAGCCATTTTTGCATGAAAGTTTCCATGATTTCGCATCATTTCTTTCTGTGTTTTTACTTGCTTGAATGTCAAAGATGCGTGTTGTGTTGCTCAATTCAAAGTTTGGACATTGGTTTGAGAGAGTTTGATCAAAGTTTGTGTTAGTTTTTTGAAATCTGTGGTCAAAGATGAAAATGCAGCAGACATTCATTTTTGTTGTAAGCTTCAGTGGCAGAAATTGTTCCTCTACGTAGCTGCATGCATGATCAAGAAGGGAAAATTACACTTCACTCCCCTTAGCTTCTACTTATGCCGCACAAGCCCAGTTGTGTTCCAATTTCTTGCAATTAGATCCTAAAATCATTGCAATCTGAACCATTACTTGACCTTTTCATTACTTTTGGACCCTTGAAGTTCCCAAAATGTTTAATTGGACTTGAGTAATTGGTTAATATTTGCAATTGGGTCCTTGGTAGTTTTTCTATTTTAGAAATTTGATCAATAATTTACTTTTCTTGGAAATTATGCATTGTTTGATTCCATTTAAGTTGCAATTGGGAGGGATTTGGTGATTTTGTTTATATTTTACTATTTGATTGGTGCCTTGACCCATTTATTGTTTTGAAGCTATTTTTCCTTCATTTGATTGCCATTGCAAGGGAGGTACACTCTATCCCTCATTTTCACTTTATTTGACTCTATGTGTCTATGTGATTTATGTGCTTAATTGCATTCCTTTTGAATGTTTTCATTTTATTTATTTATTTATCTATCCACTTTATTTGTTTTAATTCTGTATAGTTATTTTCAATTTCGATTATTTGAAAGGCATTTAAATGCCAAATTGTAATAGTTAGGTTTATTTTTATTTTTATTTTTATTTTCGCCTCCCCTCTTAGATTGTAGTAGGCTTCCCCCCTAAAAATGTAATAGTTAGGGCTTTAATTGCCTTATGTGTTTTGCATGCTTAGGTGCTATGTGTTTAATCGCTTTCTTAGGTTTTGACATCTAGATATGCATGCTTATGTGTTATGTGAATTACGTGCTCACATGTCTACTTGCTTTAATTATGCACATTACTTATATATGTGTATGATGGATGCAAATGCATGTAACCGTGGCTAGTCCAATGCTAGTCATGGTTGTCCCCTCGAGCTCTTACAAGTCCAATGCTTGTGAGAGAGCGTAGATGTGGGCTAGTCCAACGCTAGACCCTTATGAGCCCCTTCGCGCGATAGATCATGATTGTGTGATAAAATCACCTCATCGCATGCATATTTTACTTTCTAGGGTCTTTTATCATTTTGTATGATATACCCTTTATACATATAACCCTTATCCCTAATTTCCCTATATATATCCCCCCTATGTATGAAACATGACATTAGACTTGCATTTCATATAAGCATTAGAATTAGGTTAGTTCATTTGCTTGATTAGATTAGGGAATAGCCCCCTTTGAATATGGGATATGGACGAGTTTGGCTTTCTAGCCTTAGCACTCTCGTATTCCCTCTATTAAAGGAAAAATTGAGTCACGAACATTAGTCCCCCCGTACCCGACATGATGCACTCCTTTAAGACATGTATATTTCTATAATTATTTTATCCCTTTTCTTTTCTTGGAGTCTCATACTTTGCATTATTCGTGACCTCTCCAAAGAGTCATTATTGGGCGTCACAATCAATGTGATTGGCACCATTCAAGCTTTGAAGAGAAATTTTGCCCCCGATACCCTCCTAGGTCTAGGATTTGCATTCATATAGTATATCCAAATGTGATAAATCTTAAGGTTAAAACAAGAAAATCTTTGACTAAATCACGCAACTAGCCTTGGCTAGGTCGAAGGGGTGCCTTGAATTTTTATCCTTGCCTTCCCCTTCGTCAAATGTGACTCCCGAACCTTTTTCGTTGGTTTACGTAGACTAGGAGTCGTTTAAAAGGGGTTTCTTTCTACCTTTTTCTCTAAAAATTCATTTTAGGTGACTTGGTACACCTTAACTCTATACCAAGTGGCGACTCCGATTTTTATTTCAAAAACCCTTTTTAAACTATATTTTGGATCAAATCGTCGTATTTTCAAGTCCCATTTAGACCCATATTTTTCATTCTCTTTTTAAATCAAAAATCCATTTTTCAACCAAAAATTGAATCAAAATTCACCTTTTAAACCATTTATTTTTCTTATAAAAAATGGGGCGCGACAACAGGTTTGACGTCTCTTAGCATATCGATCACAACCGAAACTATGCTTGTCGGATTAGGGTACAATTTATATTGATTCGAAGCTAAGACAAAGGGATACAACTTTGATGAAGACAACTCAACCCAGTTCACCATTATCCAGGTCGAATCTACAAATTACGGAACCAGAATTTCACCATTAGGCTGGTTAACAGCATTGGATTCAAATGACAATAACTCAGGCTACAACTGTCCGATTGAGGCATTTTCAGATGCGTTGGAATGTTAAAACATAAGACTACAACTTTTATGTTTTGGACAAATTCTGATTTAATACGGATCAAGGTAAAAAAATGAAGCCAGAATGATGAAATGTCAAAACTGTCCGCAAAACTCTACCTATGGCAGTCAAGGGTATTTTTGTCATTTCATGTGATACAGTACTCGGATTGAGCTAAATTTTTAAAGGCATCTATAAAACATCATTTCCTACAACTCTTATGTTTTAATCTAAGCCCAATTCGACCTCCATCATGGCCGAATGAAACTGGTCAGAACAGGGTAGTACAAAAACTTAAATCTGGAATTAATGCATTCAAGTGATAATCTTCTTATTCATGTATAAAACCACTACTACCACTCCCTATCTAAGCTTATTCACATCATATTCTATCTAAAAAATAAGAAATACAACTAACCAATTCAAAACCCTAACTCACAAATCCACCATAATCATCAAATTTACTTAGATAGCCATCGTAAGCCAAGAATACAAGTTGCTACATAAACTTAAGCAAGATTAAGGGGAAGGAATAAGATGGACAGCCATGATACCTCACTAAGATGCTTGCAAGAGAAATCCATCACCTCTCCTTGTAAAACTTTTAGCACCCCAAGCTTCCCAAGTGCTCAAAGAAAGGATTAATGGTTTAGATTCTTGATTTTTCACTCAAATGAGCTAAACCCTAAAGATGGAATGAAGTTTTCTTCTCTTGTTTTTCTCCCTCTAGGTTTGGCCACCATGGAAGTAAAATGAAGAAAAATTGAAGTCCAAGAAAGATAAGAAGCTAAGACTTGCATTTGGTCAAAGGTGGTTAGATTGTCTGCAAGTGTCACTCCATGATCTTTTCTCAAAATTTTTTCTTTTCCTTGGTTTTTTTAGTCAAAATTTTCGGCCATCATATGCTGATTAAGGGCTGATATTTTGGCTCTAATAACAATGATTTATTAGGTTAATAAAGTGGTGGTCCAATGGTGTGTTCAATCGGTAGTGAACGATACCCGTCGGTTCAAGTCGATTTTTCCTAAATCGAGTATACTAGGGTTTTAACTTATGATTCACTAACTTATTATTATCACTTCCAATCGCACACTTAATGTGACGCCCCGAAAAAAAATGAGTTTGAGAACCCGGAAATTTTCTAATTTTCTAGGGTTTATTTTTTAAAACGCCCGCCTTTTCTACATTTTCTTGATTAGAAAAATTCCCCAGATAAAGTTTATGAGCAAAAATAGTTTTAAAATGATTTTTCTAGTATCGGTTAGTTTTTGAGAAATTAAAAGCGTATTTTGGACGTGGGACCCGCTAGTGCGGTAAATGCATTATATTTTTAACCACTTGTTGGAATTTTGTATTAAGTGATATTATTTTACAAAGTGTTAAGATATTTTATTGGAAAGACAAAAGGATAGAGTTGCATTAATGAAGTGACATGTGTCACTTTAAGAGAGGTTGCCACTTATTTGACTTGTTTGACTTTTGACCTTTCTTACTAATTGTTGATTAAATATCTCAAATTTGCCACAAAAATCACCATTTCTTTCTCTTCTTTGGCCGACCAACCTTAAGGAAGAAAGGAAGAGAGCTCTTCACCATTTTAGCTAACATCTAGCTCAAATCATCCAACCCAAGTGCTGAAATTTGTTTCTACTCCATACAATCCTTCCATTTGGTGCTAGTGAGTGATTTGGTGAAGTTTTTTGGAGAAGCTAAGGTGTCCTACAACTCTCCTTCTCTTGTTTATTAGGTAAGTGATGATTGAACATCCTCTTACACCTAATGATGTTTAATTTGTGCCTAATGGTGGCTATGGTGTTGAAAATTGTGGTTTATTTCTTGGATTGGAATGAATTGGTGAAGTTTTTATTTTATTGAGGAATTTTCTGGTTTAATATGAATGTGATGTTGTGATCATCTATGATGGTTGATAATGAGGGGTTATGACTCTAGTGGATGTAAATGATTGGTAATTGCAACCAATTTCTGTTTTGGACCAAAAATTGAAAAGTAAGGGTTTTGTGATGAACATTCTGTCCGAAATTTTAGGTCCTAGATGGAGGCCGAATTGGCCTTAGCTCAAAACATGAAAGTTGTAGGGAATGACATTTTAAAGGTGCCTACAAAATTTCAGGTCATTTGGAGTGTTGTAGAGTGAGATATGTCGTTTTTACTGTTGCTGTTCTGGGTGATCAGAATGTGCGAACTGCGATTGTAATCGTCTGTTTTGACTGGAATTGTTTTGGATTTGGGTGTTGGTATCTTCTGATGAAATGTAGCTTCGTGGCCTAGCTATCATATGCCTTTAGAATCAATGCATTTGGACCTGTGTAGACTAAGTTGGACGAATTACAGCATTGTGTGATTTGGGAACCTGCAATTACGATTCTGGTTTGGTATTCTGCATATTTGACCTAGTTGTGCTAGGATTTGGACTGAGTGACCTTCTACATTGTTGTATCCCTGGTTCTTAGCTTCGAAACGGTGGGTCTTGGACCTTCATCCGATACTCGATGTGCCTTTGGTGCCATTACCGCAAAAGGACGTCAAAACTGTTTTCTGGTTTTGAGCAATTGTGGTTAATTGCTATGTGATTGGGTTTGGTTGTAGGATGGAAAGGATGAATTTATGGGGAAATGCTGTCCGAATTTGGAATGGGCTTGATTGCTTTGCGTTTGTGCTTTAGGGCTTGGACTTGAGTGAAGTAATGCAATATGATGGATGGTTTCAGAGCCGTGGAGGTGAGTGACCCTAAACTATTTCCAAAGTACTTGTGAAATGTTTCTTGCATTAATTATTCGATTGCATATCATGCGTGCTTGCATGTGAATTCATGACATGATTTGGCTTCAATGAGTTTTGGGAAAGTCTTGTGCTAGACACCAACGTATCCACCTTGTTATGGTTCATGTTCATGGTTATCTGGAGCACCGATGTTGCTCCCACTTTCGTGAGTTCGTGAGTTAATGTTAAATGAAATATTTGAGCGTTGGGTGTTCAAGTGCTATGATTTCACCGGCTCACGAGAGCACTAAACGGACATTTGATCTCTGAATCATGACATCATCGAAATCATCGAAATGCAACATTGTGAAATATATTTGCTTAATGATTTTGCTGGTTACTCGCTGAGCTTCTAGCTCACCCCAAAAATATTTTATTCCCCTCCACAGGGCTCAAGGCGAAGGCAGGACTTGTTGTGCTTATTCACGTGAATGGATGGCCTTTATGTTGTACAATTTGGATTTGGAATCATTTTATGTATAGTTGGGAATTGTTTCCGTTGCATTTGTGACATGTAATTTTTGGAGAATTTGATGTATATTGGAGATTTATATTATAATATTTGAGGTTTATTCTTGTAATTCATTTGAGGACTTTAGTGAACGACTGAGTCCCGGCGAGAGCCGGGCAGGCGGCCCGCCGAACCCTCTGGTTCGCCTTAGGGGGAGGTGGGGTTGTCACACTTAATATCATCTAAAACTCACTCTTAATCACTAAATTTGATACACACTCCGTACCGAATAATCACACTACGAAAAGGTGTAAAAATCCTAATTTGCAATAACTTGAAAACGAAAGGAAAAACCCTTGATTCTATGTTTATTTGCACTTATTGTGGGGTAAATGAGTAGTAATGCTATTCTAAATTAATAAATTCCAAATAAAAGGGGATTTTAAGAAAAATATAGGGGATTTTACAAGTCCTCACAAGGGTTCTAGTTCAAGTGAATTCAATTCACTTTAGGTTTTCAAGTTGTAAGGCTATATATAGCCAAGGCAAGGTGTGAGGACTCGAAAAATTTATTTATTTTAAACTCCTAATTCTAGCTCATTTAATTATTTATTTGGCCAATTGCCCTAATATTATTTTCTAACCGTTTTAGACCTAATTACATGGATCTATAGCTTAATTATATTTTTAAAGTGACTTGTTTCAAAATTTAATTTTTTGGAAACTTGTTAAGTGAGAATAGTGAATGCGCGTTTGGAAGCAATAACCGATTTGAGAGTACAATGAGTTTGAAAAATTGAAGACTTATACATTAGTCTTAAAATAGGTATTTTTATGTTTAAGTGTTCAAGTGTTAGTTAGTTATACTATCATTATAAGAATTTCTTGAAAATTCCACTTTATCGCGCACAAATCGGAAGTACGCGTTTTTACGCGTGCAATTAATTGATGGACTTTAGACCATTATTTTTAGACCATTAAGAGTGAATAATAATAGTATGAATGCAAGTGCATTCGAGGTTTAGTGCACTAGTGCAACAAACTCGAGAGGAATCGAGCACAAAATGCGTGCGTGCGCGCCGGAAAAAGAGTTGACTTTTGAATTAATTAGAGCCACATATTTTAGCTTATCTTGGAAGCTTCATTAGAGCCCAAAACATTTTTTTTTTTGCTCCATTCTAGCCGTGCATATCAAGAAGAAAAGAACCAAATTTCTCCTCCAAGTTCTTCTTCATTTCATCACTAAATTTCCACCAAATCACCTCAAACTTTAACCACACTTTGCAATCTACTTGGAGAGCAACTCAAGCTACAAAAAGAGCTTCAAATCCACGGTTTTTCTTGAGCAAGGAGGACCAAAATTTCTGTCTTAATCATCTAAGAAAGTAAGTGACGATCAACCTTGCAAATCTTGACTTATGGAAGTTGTTTAGCACTTATGAGTTCATAATTTCTTATGGGGAGCTTTAAATTGTTGGAAAATTGGTGAGTGGGCTCTATGAACTCCCACTATGGCTTGATGGACTGATTTTGTGAGTTTTGATGTTAATAATGTTGGATTAGTGCTTAAATTAGTAGAAATGAGTGATATTATGAATGAAAGCTTAAAGGAAGTGAAGGGGAGAATTTTTCCATTTCTGCCCCTGTGAATGCCGTGACCTTTAGAGCATTTTTTTGAAGTTCTATTGACTTGTTTATGATGTATATATGTTGTATGGGTTGTGTGGGAAGTTTCCACAAAAAATTATGTGATTTGGTTGGCCAAATATGGTGATTTCAAAAGTTCATTCAATACTGAAATTTTCCCCGCATTGCACTGGCAGTATTTTTCAAACAGCTATAACTTTTTGTTCCGACGTCAAAATCAAGTGCCGTTGTGGCATTGGAAACTAGTCATTCCCAACTTTCCAACGGTATAAAATGCACATCCTGATTCCACTTGAGTGATCCGAACCAACCTTGTAAAGTTGCCTGTTCTGTTTCTCATTTTACTAGAAGCTCTGTTTTAAGCAACGAGTTGATGCCCAAATATGAGCTAGTTGTGGATAGATTTTTAAAATGATTTCTTCTGAGAAATTGTAGCTTTATGAATCTAATTTCCAACGCCACCAACCACGCTCAATTCCAAGTTGAATTGAGTGAGTTGTGTCCAATGTTTGAAACTGATTCAGGGATTGAAAACCCTCTTTTGGCTAGTTGATGCCTTAACCTTGAGTGGGACTTGTTGTTTTGAAATTCTTGGTGTTAATCACCTACCAAACACATCTTGGATGCTTCTTAGACATTGTCTACCTAAATGAACCATATTTGAGATTATTATTAATTGTTCAGGCACTCAAGAGGACCTTCAAGGGGATCTCACAGGAGACGCCTAACTTATCACTTGTACTTGCTACTTGAATCACTCGGTGAGTGTCAAGTGTGTGAAAACGTGTTAGTTGCTTTGATAATAGAATATTTTGAAAATGTTGAGTCGAGTGTGTATTTTATCACACTCGTTCTCATTTAAGTGAAGTGTACTTGAATTTCGTGACATGAAATACTTGAATTGCTTGAAGTGACTTGTTAAGTGAATTTAAGTGAAGTGTTTAAGTGATTATTTATGCTATGGCTGCACAAGTCGATGGGAGTGAATGTCCTCGACTCTTAAGTGTTAAGTGGGGAACGCCCAAATCTCACTGGCTAACCCTGGACTAGAGTCGGCATGGGCTTTGTCGGGCTCATTGGCGAACCATGAGAAATAAAAGCTTGACCTATTAAGAGGTCTTGCTTGGCATACTCGAGCAGTATCGTCTCAAACAAAAGACAGGCGGGTCCGATATAGGGGTATGTAAGGTAAAAAGGGGACATGATAAGTGAAGTTCTACGGACTAAACCTACCCGATTGATGGAGTGTCAACTCGTGGAGGTTCGTGATCGTGCAAGTAGAAAATAGCTCCTGAGAGCTCCTATATCCTTGAATTGTTTCTGTTTACTTTTCTCGCTCGAATTGTTATTTATTGAAATATTATTGTTCTACTTGTTAAATTGAGATTGTTACTTGAACAACGTGCCTGCATGTGTGTTCTTGGCCTCACGAGCGTTTTGCTCACCCTGTAGTTTTGTTTTCCTTAACAGGAAAGGATCGGAAGTGAATCTCGGAGAAACCCCTTTTGAATGTATTTTTGTTAGGGTTTTCAATGTACTTGACTAGACTCTGGATTATTGCATATTTTGGGATTTGTTGTAACCTTTGAAAACTTGATGTAAGGATTAGATACTTGATGTATTTTGGAACTCGTGATGTTAGTTTGGATGTTATTTATAGGAGTGACCTTCCTTTCTTACTTATATCATCGTGATGGCTGGGATTTCATTAATCTTGAACGGGATTTGTCTTGAGTCCTGGCGAGAGTTGGGTAGGCGTCCCGCGGATACCCTTTGGTTCGCCTTAGGGAGAGGTGGGGGCGTCACAGTTGGTATCAGAGCGCTAGGTTAGAGGTCTATTTGGGAGTTATACTAGAAACCTTATCTTTTGGACCCGAGGTAGAATGACTTAGTATACTTTAAGTGATATTTGGGTAAGTTAGTGACTAAGTTAGGCATGCCGTAAGAGACATTCATGCGAACAAGTGATTAAGTTTCTAACCCGAAAAGTGTAATTGTATTGCAGGGATAGAAAATGGAAACGGGACTCCGGCAGCTAATGGGAATGGCCATGCTAATGGTCATGTAGAGTCTCCTAGGCCTATTTACTACCGAGCTCTTGGTGGAGGGGCTCGAGTGCGCTACTCGCCCTCTAATAGGTACCCCGATGTTCGTGTAGGTTGACCTTTGCCTACTTGAACCACCTAGTACTTGCTTTGGACGACGAGCGTCGTCAGTTGGTGAACGCCAACCTAGAGTTACAGGCCGAGGTAGTGCTTAGGGCAAGAGGATCGCTGAGCTTGAGGAGGTAGTGGAGGGCGAGGTGGCTACTGCTGTGGTTACTCGTGAGGAGCTCCAGAGGACTAGGGCTTGACTCACTAGGTTAGGTGAGGAGGTCCGTGATCGGGCTTCCGGGATCCTGGCTGATGCTACTAGACTGGTAGATGAGGTGATGGATGTAGTCCAGAGCCCTGATCAGGAGGAGGATCCGGAGGAGGATCTTGAGGAGGAGATTCCGCCTGGTAGTCTTACTGTGGACTAGGTCCCTAGTGATTGACTCTTTTGACTTGTGTAGCTAGGATTAGCAGGGGTGATACTAAGTGCTAAGGCCATTCTATTTTGCATGACTGTGTGGCCTACTTTTGTGGCACTTGCTTTTACTTTAGTCTTCTATGACTAAAAGTACTCTTGTGGCACTACGTGCTATATTTTTATGATCTTTCTCATGACTTGCTAATTATATGAACTTGAAGTGTTAGTGAATGTAAATTATTGTTATTTCCGATGTTTTCGTGATTGGTTCCTGTTTTTGACTTTTTATTGCATAATTGATTTGTTTCTTGCACTAGGCATGCCTAGGATAATGGAAGGACTAAGAAGTGGTCGACACCGTGGGCAAGGGACTGGACAGGCCCAACCTCACGGGGATGACCAGGGATCGACAACTGGACCGACCCAGGGACGGGAAAATATAGAGAGAAATCAAGTGGCTACTGCCATTAATAGGATGACTGATTTCCTAGAACGTTTAGCGGAAAGACAAGGTCCTGGACCACTTAACCAACCTGAGGGACAGGATAGAAGAGAGGATAGAGCCTTAGAAAGGTTTTTGAAGTTTAATCCGCCTAACTTTATTGGTGATGTGACGACCCCACCTCCCCCTAAGGCGTACCAGAGGGCTCGGCGGGCCGCCTGCCCAGCTCTCGCCGGGACTCAATCGTTCGCTACAGTCCTCAATTAAAAATTGAAATAAATCACAAGAATAAATAGGGCATTGATCCGAACTTAAAGCGGAACTTATATACATTGCCAACCCAAAAAAAAATATAAACATCAAATATACAAGGGTTCTCAATCCTTCATACGTCCAGCCCGTTCCAAGCACTAGGCGAGAACCACTACAAAAGAAACAAAAGAAACAAAACTAGATTGGCTAGTCTATCTCAAGCTCACGTCCTCGCTCGCCTTCCCCTGTAAGGAAAACAAAACTAAAGGAATGAGCTAAAAGCCCAGTGAGGTTCCGAACACCTAATCAGATAATCAATCCAATACATTAAACATGGAGTATCAATACTTCAAGAAACATTTACAATGGAAAGCGATAGTGACACATTCATTAAAAGGATACGGCTCACAAGGAGCAATTTGTTATTTCGTTCATTCGTCCTCCTGACATTTCCCCTTATTCCTCCAATCATTTGAAAATGCATTTTTCGTTTATCAATAAACCCTCGTTCGTTCGTTCGTTCATTCATTCATTCATTCACCCCCGTCCTGCCCGTTGGCCAGTCTCCACCAACCTACAGGGTAATACTCGAGTATACCAAACGTTCACCCAAGTCCCTAATCGCCCGACCGAGTCCGCTTCTGGCTCGAGACGACCGGTAACAAGGGCCAATGGCCAGTTCAGCCCAAAAGGCTTACATTCATGCGCAAGTAACATTTCAACCATTAAATCCTTGAAAATTGCACAGTTATTTAGGTCGAGTGCGATAAAGTACACACTCGCCTAGAAAGCTCGTTTTGGAAATCATTAAAAGCACTTAACACATTAGCAAATAATAACCACAAGCCATAGAATCAAATAAGGAACACTCACCTAGAAATGCAAAATATCGTGCAAAATATCCTTCCGGATATTACCCTTAATCACCAATGAAACCTAAGGTTGAACAAGAGAACATTATTATAGTTTATCGAGCAAAACATTTAAGGAAACAAAGAAACCCGACTAATTAAGAGTAAAACGTGTAAAGATGACTTTCAAGTAAGAAGAGGGTTGTTTGAACCCAAGGATGAAAAATCATGTTTTAAAATGGAAAACCGGTCATGGTATTGGCCTAACAAAAGTATACAAGTTCAAATAGAAACCTAGCCCTCGAGCGAAAATTTGGGCAGCACGCCCTTTGTGTTTACCTAATTTTCCAGCCATTTTGGCTTCATTATCATTCCTCAACCACAACCCAACATCACACATAAGCAATTCAAGTCAAGAGCCGTTCCATAGGCTCACAATATCATAAGAATAAGAAATACAGTAATAACAAGTGCAGAAATTCAATTTAGCAAAAGACAGATTTGACGTATGAAAGCGGAAATAACTTATCCGAGGCTACGCTTATCGGATTAAGACACAACCTATGCCGTTTCGAAGCTAAGACTCAGGGCTACAATGTTCATGAAGGTTACTTAGTCCAGTTTCTAATGTAACTTGGTCAAATTCTCGAATTACTAAACCAGAAACCAATTCGTCGGCTGTTTAAACGTAGAACACTGTAATGGACATAACTCAGAGTACACAAGTCCGAATCAGGTGTTCTTAGAGGCATTTGAAAGCTAATTCAGAATTCTACAACTTTCATGAAGACCACTCAGTCCAGTTCTCACCCTAACTAGGTCAAATTTACCAAAACAACTCCAGATTTTCCAGTTCGAAATTCACTGCAGCAGTCCTGATTCTTTCAGTCATATCTCAGCACACACAACTCCAATTCAAGTGATTCCAAAGCCATTAGAAAGCTAAGATACAAGGCTATAATTCGTAAGAAGACATCAACAACCAAATCAGTAGTATTCCTGGTCAAAACATCCAATTACAGAAGCTGATTATCAGTTTCGGATAAATACAGGGAAGTAGGGGTATTTTGGTCTTTTCACAGGCTACGTTGCTCCGATTGAGCTGAAATTTTACAGACAACTATAAAACATCATTCCCTACAACTTTCATGTTTTGGACTAAGGCCAAATCAGCTCCCAACATGTTCGAATTTTCAGACTAATTTCGGACAGAAATCTTGACAGAAAAGGAACACTTGAAGTTCATTTAAATTCCACCCAATCAAACGAATTTCCAGCCGTTCAAATCAGTTCCTAGCTAGTTAGATTCAACTTCCAATCATCAATCATATGTTTTACCACAAGAATCAAGAGTTAGGAAATTGGTTTACCTCAAATCCTTAAGCATACCCCCTAGCTGGCCGATTCTTTGAGGAGATGTATCCTTGAGCTCCAACTCTCCAACAAAGTTCCCTTTCTTTTTTTTCTTTTTTTTTTTTTCTCTCTTCTCCTAGCTCACCCGATGCTGCCTTTCTTCTTCTCCAAGCTCACGGTAGCTTGTTCTTGGTGTTGGCTTTGTTTGTTTTGTCTTATGTCCTCCTAACTTAATAGCTAAGTCTATTAATAGTAAAGCAAAACAAGAGATGGGTCATGGGCTTGGGTAATTAATGGGTTTATGGCTTAGGCTTCTAATGAAATTAAAACTTAAAGGCCCAACACTAAAACTCTACTTGATCCAATGTAATTAACCCATTGGTTTACTTAGTTTAATTAAAACTAACTTAAGCCCACCAACCCAAGGTACTAATCACTCAAACCCCCGTACTAAACATGCATGGATGCACATACAATCACGAAAATATTAATTGGTTGAATTTAATTTAAACTTAACGGTTTAGTTTTGAAAGTAGGATTTTAAGGATTCAATTAAATTTTTCACTTTTGGTATGTAAAATACTCTTTGAAAATTAAAACACATGGTAAAATATATTTTTCACACAATAGCTACTATAAATATCCATATTTAATTTATTTGAGACAATTTGGAATCCAGGATCTCACAATCATAATGCACCTCAAATTTAACATGTACGCACTTATCCTAAAACAAATGATTTAAAAACGATACTCACTTATAAAATCTCTGAAAATTAAATGATTAATTGATTGAAAGCAAGGAAAATACACGCGGAAAAATAAAATAGAATGAAATAAAATAAAACAAGGAGAATTTTGCGGGTCCTCACTATCTCTCCCCCTTAAGAAATTTCGTCCTCGAAATTTTTACCTTCAGATGGCTCAAGAGTTTGTTGGTTGTCTAAAGCATATACCCTTGCCGGTACTTTTGTTCGGTTCCCTCTTTCATTCGCTTATTTTGATTTAGTGCCCTCCAGTTGTTGGGTACTATTTTCACGTGACTGTTTCCTCGGACAGTTGCTAACCTGGTGGTCACCACTTCCGCAAATCAAACACTTCCGCCCTCTCCTCCAACAATCACTCTCAGTGTGATTGGCCTTTCCACAGTAGCCACAAGTCAAGGAAGAAGCCACTTGTTGGCTTTTTTGAAAAATCTCCCCATGGCCTACTTGACTTCTTTTTGTAGATCGTTCATCTGACGCCCCTCTTGTCCATGGTGGGTGGGACAAAAAATTCACTTTCTGCACTTTGGAAGGGGCTATCGATTCATTTGGTTCCTCACTCATACTACCAGCTGCACCTTTTTTCCGAGTTTGGGAGGCTTTTACTTGTGCCTTTGCATTCTCGATTCGTTGAGCCTTCTCAAGGGCCTCCGTAAACGTATTCACTTGCGCTGCTGCTAACGCCTCTTGGATGTCCAAATTTAGTCCCTGTATAAACCGTCTCACTCTTCTCGGTTCCGTGGCTACTAATTCGGAAGCAAACTTGGATAGTTTGGTGAATTTCGTTTCGTATTCAGCCACACTTAAGGTCCCCTGGCGTAGTCCAATAAATTCGTCCTCCCTCCTTTCTTGGACTAAAGGTGGGAGGTACTTCTCGTTAAATTCTCTTATAAAGTTCGCCCAGGTCCATACAGTCTGTTCCCTTTCCCATTTTGCTCTAATTACGTTCCACCATGCTCGAGCCGGTCCTTCAAATTGAAATACCGCAAAGTTCACTTGCCTTTGTTCGGTATAGTTCAAAGCTGCGAAGATATTGATCATGACCTCCAGCCACTGTTCGGCTACATCCGGATCAGACCCTCCAAGGAATTTCGGAGGAGCAAACTTCTGAAATCTCTCAAGAGCCCGATCTTCACCTATTTCAGGGTTCGGAGGTTGATTCACAAGTATTTGACCTTGTTGGTCCACCAACCTTGTTAAGATGTTTGTCATTTGTTGAATTGCCATCGCCATTTGGTCCCCGGCTTCAACCCTCGGTCCTTGCTCTTGTGCAGCTGTTGTTTCCCTTTCCTCTCTTGCCCCTTGACCTCGTTTATTCCCACGGCCACGTCCACGGCCACGTCCACGTCCACGACTATGTCTCCCGTCCATATATATGTTTTCCCTCTCTCTTTCCTTTTCTTTTCCCCCCAAAAAGGTAATTAAGTGAATAAACACAGTAAATTGACTAAAGTAACAAATTCCAGCATACCAAATATACAAATAAACATATACGCACATAACACACCATAGATCAAGAAGACAGATGATCAAATACACAAAGGCACATTAAATTAGACAGATAATCATATGCACAAATACACCAACTAACGTCATGTAATAATAATATAAGGACAAATCAAAAGAAAAGGCGATATCGTTCTAGTTTCAGTTGAATAACCCCGTCCGGTCTCTTACGTCACTTACTATCCAAACTAAATATCCATTGACCTCTTGTGCTTATTCTAGCTAGACAAAGCCTGTTCATGTTCCCAAAATACAATTCTCAAGTACCTAGTAGCTAGCATCGCCTCAACTCCAGAGTACTCGGGCACAAGAATCCGAAATAAAACAGTTCACATCTCGAGCTGGCCAGTCCCAAGAGTAAACTATCTACAATCGAAATTCCTACCCGACGTACCTATCTATGATCCTTAGATACTACAGGAAATTTAAGGCCTATAACGTTCACAGTTCATAATCCTTCATGCCTATTCACCACTCAATCCAGGCTCACTCCGGGCAGAGACCGCGCGAAACAGGCTCTAATACCACTTGTGACGACCCCACCTCCCCCTAAGGCGTACCAGAGGGCTCGGCGGGCCGCCTGCCCAGCTCTCGCCGGGACTCAATCGTTCGCTACAGTCCTCAATTAAAAATTGAAATAAATCACAAGAATAAATAGGGCATTGATCCGAACTTAAAGCGGAACTTATATACATTGCCAACCCAAAAAAAAATATAAACATCAAATATACAAGGGTTCTCAATCCTTCATACGTCCAGCCCGTGCCAAGCACTAGGCGAGAACCACTACAAAAGAAACAAAAGAAACAAAACTAGATTGGCTAGTCTATCTCAAGCTCACGTCCTCGCTCGCCTTCCCCTGTAAGGAAAACAAAACTAAAGGAATGAGCTAAAAGCCCAGTGAGGTTCCGAACACCTAATCAGATAATCAATCCAATACATTAAACATGGAGTATCAATACTTCAAGAAACATTTACAATGGAAAGCGATAGTGACACATTCATTAAAAGGATACGGCTCACAAGGAGCAATTTGTTATTTCGTTCATTCGTCCTCCTGACATTTCCCCTTATTCCTCCAATCATTTGAAAATGCATTTTTCGTTTATCAATAAACCCTCGTTCGTTCGTTCGTTCATTCATTCATTCATTCACCCCCGTCCTGCCCGTTGGCCAGTCTCCACCAACCTACAGGGTAATACTCGAGTATACCAAACGTTCACCCAAGTCCCTAATCGCCCGACCGAGTCCGCTTCTGGCTCGAGACGACCGGTAACAAGGGCCAATGGCCAGTTCAGCCCAAAAGGCTTACATTCATGCGCAAGTAACATTTCAACCATTAAATCCTTGAAAATTGCACAGTTATTTAGGTCGAGTGCGATAAAGTACACACTCGCCTAGAAAGCTCGTTTTGGAAATCATTAAAAGCACTTAACACATTAGCAAATAATAACCACAAGCCATAGAATCAAATAAGGAACACTCACCTAGAAATGCAAAATATCGTGCAAAATATCCTTCCGGATATTACCCTTAATCACCAATGAAACCTAAGGTTGAACAAGAGAACATTATTATAGTTTATCGAGCAAAACATTTAAGGAAACAAAGAAACCCGACTAATTAAGAGTAAAACGTGTAAAGATGACTTTCAAGTAAGAAGAGGGTTGTTTGAACCCAAGGATGAAAAATCATGTTTAAAATGGAAAACCGGTCATGGTATTGGCCTAACAAAAGTATACAAGTTCAAATAGAAACCTAGCCCTCGAGGGAAAATTTGGGCAGCACGCCCTTTGTGTTTACCTAATTTTCCAGCCATTTTGGCTTCATTATCATTCCTCAACCACAACCCAACATCACACATAAGCAATTCAAGTCAAGAGCCGTTCCATAGGCTCACAATATCATAAGAATAAGAAATACAGTAATAACAAGTGCAGAAATTCAATTTAGCAAAAGACAGATTTGACGTATGAAAGCGGAAATAACTTATCCGAGGCTACGCTTATCGGATTAAGACACAACCTATGCCGTTTCGAAGCTAAGACTCAGGGCTACAATGTTCATGAAGGTTACTTAGTCCAGTTTCTAATGTAACTTGGTCAAATTCTCGAATTACTAAACCAGAAACCAATTCGTCGGCTGTTTAAACGCAGAACACTGTAATGGACATAACTCAGAGTACACAAGTCCGAATCAGGTGTTCTTAGAGGCATTTGAAAGCTAATTCAGAATTCTACAACTTTCATGAAGACCACTCAGTCCAGTTCTCATCCTAACTAGGTCAAATTTACCAAAACAACTCCAGATTTTCCAGTTCGAAATTCACTGCAGCAGTCCTGATTCTTTCAGTCATATCTCAGCACACACAACTCCAATTCAAGTGATTCCAAAGCCATTAGAAAGCTAAGATACAAGGCTATAATTAGTAAGAAGACATCAACAACCAAATCAGTAGTATTCCTGGTCAAAACATCCAATTACAGAAGCTGATTATCAGTTTCGGATAAATACAGGGAAGTAGGGGTATTTTGGTCTTTTCACAGGCTACGTTGCTCCGATTGAGCTGAAATTTTACAGACAACTATAAAACATCATTCCCTACAACTTTCATGTTTTGGACTAAGGCCAAATCAGCTCCCAACATGTTCGAATTTTCAGACTAATTTCGGACAGAAATCTTGACAGAAAAGGAACACTTGAAGTTCATTTAAATTCCACCCAATCAAACGAATTTCCAGCCGTTCAAATCAGTTCCTAGCTAGTTAGATTCAACTTCCAATCATCAATCATATGTTTTACCACAAGAATCAAGAGTTAGGAAATTGGTTTACCTCAAATCCTTAAGCATACCCCCTAGCTGGCCGATTCTTTGAGGAGATGTATCCTTGAGCTCCAACTCTCCAACAAAGTTCCCTTTCTTTTTTTTCTTTTTTTTTTTTTCTCTCTTCTCCTAGCTCACCCGATGCTGCCTTTCTTCTTCTCCAAGCTCACGGTAGCTTGTTCTTGGTGTTGGCTTTGTTTGTTTTGTCTTATGTCCTCCTAACTTAATAGCTAAGTCTATTAATAGTAAAGCAAAACAAGAGATGGGTCATGGGCTTGGGTAATTAATGGGTTTATGGCTTAGGCTTCTAATGAAATTAAAACTTAAAGGCCCAACACTAAAACTCTACTTGATCCAATGTAATTAACCCATTGGTTTACTTAGTTTAATTAAAACTAACTTAAGCCCACCAACCCAAGGTACTAATCACTCAAACCCCCGTACTAAACATGCATGGATGCACATACAATCACGAAAATATTAATTGGTTGAATTTAATTTAAACTTAACGGTTTAGTTTTGAAAGTAGGATTTTAAGGATTCAATTAAATTTTTCACTTTTGGTATGTAAAATACTCTTTGAAAATTAAAACACATGGTAAAATATATTTTTCACACAATAGCTACTATAAATATCCATATTTAATTTATTTGAGACAATTTGGAATCCAGGATCTCACAATCATAATGCACCTCAAATTTAACATGTACGCACTTATCCTAAAACAAATGATTTAAAAACGATACTCACTTATAAAATCTCTGAAAATTAAATGATTAATTGATTGAAAGCAAGGAAAATACACGCGGAAAAATAAAATAGAATGAAATAAAATAAAACAAGGAGAATTTTGCGGGTCCTCACAGGTGAACCCAATCCTGAGATAGCAGATAATTGATTGGAGAGAATGACCAATATATTCGTCGCCTTGGTCTATACCGAGGATAGGCGAGTGAATTTTGCTGCATTCCAATTTGAGAGAGTGGCACGTGCTTGGTGGGATCTGATAAGGGAAAAGTGGGAGAGAGCCCAAACCCCTTGGACTTGGGAAAATTTCACGAGAAAATTTAATGAAAAATTTCTTCTGCCCTTAATCCAAGAGAAAAGAGAGGATGAATTCATCAAGTTGAAACAAAGGACCCTTAGTGTAGCAGAGTATGAAGGGAAATTTACTAAGCTTTCTAAGTACGCTCCTAAATTGGTAATTAATGAGCGAAAACAGATAAGACGGTTTGTACAAGGGTTTAATGTGGAAATCCAGGAGGGCTTGGCCGCAACCCAAATCTCTACATTTACTGAGGCTCTAGAGAAAGTCCAAAGGGTTGAGAGTGCAAGAATGCAAGTAAGGGACTTTCACAATAGAAGAGAAACTTTTCTTGTCGTACTTCTGGACAGACTAGTAAGATTACTTAGCCTTCCAAAATTGGAAGAGGAATGGGAGGAATAAGGACTATTGGAGCTAGGGGAGCTTTATCCAGAGGAGGTCGTAGTGGTCCGATTCAAGCTAAGGGAGTGCCTTCTAGTGGTTCGGCAATGATCCCTCAAGTTACTTGTGGGTACTGTGGTAAACCCAACTACTCTGAGAATGACTGCTGGAGGAAGTCGGGGAAATGTCTATTTTGTGGGAGTGTCGAACACCAACTCGCAGGTTGTCCAAAGGCACCAAAATTGGGAGGTAACCCTCAAAGGTCAGAAAAGTCAACTTCTAAGCAGACTAGTGCTGGAGGGAGCCGACCTAAGGTATCGGCTAGGGTTTATGCACTGGATCATCAATAGATACCTGATGCGATTGAGGTGGTTGAAGGTACGATTCCTGTCTTCTACCGTTTAGCTAAGATTTTAATTGATCCGGGTGCGACACATTCTTTTGTAAACCCTAATTTCATGAGTGAAATAGACTTGAAACCAATTAAGTTACCTTATGACTTGGAGGTTAAGACACCTATTGGGGATCAAAGTTTAATCGCTAACTTGGTGTATAGAGATTGTGAGATCTGGGTTGGAGAACGGAAATTATTGGCCGATTTGATAGGTTTAGCAATTAAGGGGTATGATGTGATCCTAGGAATGGACTGGTTAGCCCGTTACAATGCCCAGTTGAATTGTAAGACAAAGATAGTAGAATTGTGCATTCCGGGAGAGGCAATCTTGAAATTTGATGTAAGGGGTAAATTAGCCTCATCTGCACTTATTTTAGGACTCTGAGCTAGGAAGATGTTAACTAAAGGGGCTCGGGGATATTTAGCTTTTCTAATCAACACTCCTAGTGATAAAGTGAGATTGGAAGACATGCCTATAGTGAAGGATTACCCAGATGTCTTTCCTGAAGAGTTAGAGTCCTTACCCCCGGAAAGGAAAATAACTGTTAAGATTGATGTGAATCCGGGAATAGCACCTATCTCTAAGATGCCATATCGGATGGCTCTAGTCGAGTTGAGAGAATTGAAATTGCAACTGCAGGACTTGTTGGAATGGGGTTTTATAAAAGAAAGCGATTCACCGTGGGGAGCCTCAGTCTTATTTGTTAAGAAGAAAGATGGGAGTTTGAGGTTGTGTATAGACTATCGAGGCTTGAATGATGTTACTATTAAGAATAAGTACCCATTGCCCCACATCGATGAATAGTTTGACCAATTGCAAGGGGCGGTAGTATGCTCGAAGTTGGATTTGAGACAGGGTTATTATCAATTGAGGATTTTGGAGAAAGATATACCCAAGACTGCTTTTAACTCGAAGTATGGACACTTTGAGTTTGCCGTGATGCCATTTGGATTAACGAATGCACCTGATGCTTTTATGGATTTGATGCACAGGGTCTTTAAGCCTTATCTGGACCAATTTGTGGTGGTGTTTATTGATGATATTTTGGTGCATTCTAAGAATGTGAAAGATCACGAGAAATACTTGATAATTGTTTTGCAAACTTTGAGAGAACACCAATTGTATGCTAAGTTTAGTAAGTGTGAATTTTGGTTGAAAGAAGTGACATTCTTGGGGCACATAATTTCTGAGGATGGGATAAAAGTGGATCCAGCCAAAGTTGAAGCTGTTTCAAAGTGAAAACGACCGGAAAACCCTACTGAGGTTCGAAGTTTTATAGGGTTAGCAGGGTATTACCGGAGATTTATCCAGGATTTTTCTAGAATTGCTGAACCCATGACTGAGTTGACCAAGAAGAGTGGAAAGTTTATATGGAGTCCTAGGTGTGAAGAGAATTTCCAAGAATTGAAAAGACGTTTGACACGAGCGCCTGTACTAGCTCTACCAAATGGGAAGGATAGCTTTGTGGTCTACACAGATGCTTCTAAAGAAGGATTGGGATGTGTTTTAATGCAAAATGACAAGGTGATAGCATATGCCTCTAGGAAATTGAAATCTCATAAAAGAAACTACCGACTCATAATTTGGAGTTAGCGGCGATAGTGTTTGCTTTAAAGAAGTGGACGCATTACCTGTATGGAGTGACATTTGAGGTTTTACTGACCACAAAAGCCTTGAGTATTTGTTTTCTCAAAAGGAGCTGAATTTAAGGCAACGTAGGTGGATAGAATTCTTGGAAGATTATGATTGCACGATAAAGTACCATCCAGGGAAAGCCAATGTAGTGGCCGATACTTTAAGTCGTCAAGTGCAAGTGGCCGGATTGATGATTAAAGAATTACACCTGTTAGAAGAAGTTAGTTATTGGAGCCCTAGACTTGAGCCGAGGAAAGTAATCCTTGGGAATATTGTAGTGAATTTCACTTTGTTGGAACGTATTAAAGAGACTCAGGAAAAGAACCCTGAAGTGCAAAAGTGGGTGGAGAGAGTCAAAAAGGGAGAGAAGTCGGATTTTAACTTGGGATCAAATGATATTTTGAAGTTTCGGAATTGGATAGTGGTGCTAAAGGATGAAGGGCTTAAGAAGGAAATTTTATCAGAGGTACACCGATCGAACTTTACGGTACACTCAGGAGGGAATAAAATGTACCAAAACTTGAAGAGTTTGTATTAGTGGGAGAGCATGAAGAAGGAAATTGCCCAATTTGTCCAGACCTGTCTAGTCTGCCAACAGGTCAAAACTGAACATCAGAAACCGTCTAGACTTTTGCAACCTTTGGAGATACCTGAACATCAGAAATGGAAAAATATCACTATGGATTTTGTATTAGGATTATCGAGATACAAAGAGGCCATGATGCTATTTGGGTGATAGTGGATAGACTGACCAAATCGGCTCATTTTCTGCCGATTAATATGAAATACCTATTGGAGAAGTTAGCTAAGTTGTACTTGTATGAGATTATCAGGTTACATGGAATACCTGTGAGTATCGTGTCCGATAGAGACCCGAGATTTGTTTCGAGGTTTTGGCAAAAGATGCAGGAAGTGTTGGGGACTAAATTGAATTTTAGTACTACTTACTATCCTCAGACCGATGGACAGTCTGAGAGGACAATTCAAACCCTTGAGGACATGTGTTCTGGATTTTGGGGAAAGTTGGAGTAAGTTTTTGACATTAGTGGAATTTGCCTATAATAATAGTTACCACTCTTCTATTCGAATGGCTCCGTATGAAGCACTTTATGGTTGGAAGTGTAGATCTCCGATTTGTTGGGATGAAATAGGTGAACGAAAGGTCTTAGACCCGACTACAGTGCCTTGGATTGAGGAAACTAATGAGAAAGTGAAATTAGTACGTCAGAGAATTCAGACCGCACAAAGTCGTCAAAAGAGTTATGCAGATAATCGGAGGAAGAACTTAGAATTTGCGGTTGGAGATCGAGTGTTTCTCAAGATTACACCTCTAAAAGCATGTTTAATGTCTGGAAAAGGAAAGAAGTTACAACCAAGATTTGTAGGACCTTATAAAGTTATCCAACGCGTGGGAAAGGTAGCGTATAAGTTGGAATTGCCACCGAATTTGTCTCGGATTCATAATGTTTTCCATGTGTCCATGCTTAAGAAGCATCATCCAGACCCTTCACATATTTTGCAACCGGAAAGTATTGATATTGATGAGACCTTGAACTATGAGGAGAAACCAGTAAAGTTTCTGGATAGGAAGGTGAGAGAATTGAGGAATAAACGGATACCGTTGGTAAAAGATCTTTGGAGGAACCACGGGCTAGAGGAAGCGACCTGGGAGGTTGAAGAAGCAATTCGAGGAAAGTATCCAAGCCTATTCGCAGATCAAGGTAAATTTCGAGGACGAAATTCTCTTAAGGGGGAGAGGATGTGAGGACTCGAAAAATTTGTTTATTTTAAACTCCTAATTCTAGCTCATTTAATTATTTATTTGGCCAATTGCCCCGAATATTATTTTCTAACCTTTTTAGACCTAATTACATGGATCTATAGCTTAATTATATTTTTAAAGTGACTTGTTTCAAAATTTAATTTTTTGGAAGCTCATTAAGTGAGAATAGTGAATGCGCGTTTGGAAGCAATAACTGATTTGAGAGTACAATGAGTTTGGAAAATTGGAGACTTGTACATTAGTCTTAAAATAGGTATTTTTATGTTTAAGTGTTCAAGTGTTAGTTAGTTATACTATCATTATAAGAATTTCTTGAAAATTCCACTTTATCGCGTACAAATCGGAAGTACGCGTTTTTACGCGTGCAATTAATTGAGGGACTTTAGACCATTATTTTTAGACCATTAAGAGTGAATAATAATAGTATGAATGCAAGTGCATTAGAGGTTTAGTGCACTAGTGCAACAAACTCGAGAGGAATCGAGCACAAAATACGCGCGTGCGCGCGGGAAAAAGAGTTGACTTTTGAATTAATTAGAGCCACATATTTTAGCTTATCTTGGAAGCTTCATTAGAGCCCAAAACACTTTTTTTTTTTGCTCCATTCCAGCCGTGCATATCAAGAAGAAAAGAACCAAATTTCTCCTCCAAGTTCTTCTTCATTTCATCACTAAATTTCCACTAAATCACCTCAAACTTTAACCACACTTTACAATCTACTTGGAGAGCAACTCAAGCTACAAAAAGAGCTTTAAATCCTTGGTTTTTCTTGAGCAAGGAGGACCGAAATTTCTGCCTTAATCATCTAAGAAAGTAAGTGACGATCAACCTAGCAAATCTTGACTTATGGAAGTTGTTTAGCACTTATGAGTTCATAATTTCTTATGGGTAGCTTTAAATTGTTGGAAAATTGGTGAGTGGACTCTATGAACTCCCATTTTGGCTTGATGGACTGATTTTATGAGTTTTGATGTTAATAATGTTGGATTAGTGCTTAAATTAGTAGAAATGAGTGATATTATGGATGAAAGCTCAAAAGGAAGTGAAGGGGAGAATTTTTCCATTTCTGCCCCTGTGAATGCCGTGACCTTTAGAGCATTTTTTTGAAGTTCTATTGACTTGTTTATGATTTATATATGTTGTATGGGTTGTGTGGAAAGTTTCCAAAAAAAATTACGTGATTTGGTTGGCCAAATATGGTGATTTCAAAAGTTCATTCAAAACTGAAATTTTCCCCGCGTTGCACTGGCAGTGTTTTTCCAACAGCTATAACTTTTTGCTCCGACGTCAAAATCGAGTGCCATTTACGGCACTGGAAACTAGACATTCCCAGATTTCCAACGGTATAAAATACACATCCTGATTCTATTTGAGTGATCTGAACCAACCTTGTAAATTTGCCTATTCCGTTTCTCATTTTACTGGAAGCTCTGTTTTAAGCAGAGAGTTGATGCCCAAATATGAGCTAGTTGTGGACAGATTTTTAAAATAATTTCTTCTGAGAAATTGTAGCTTTATGAATCTAGTTTTCAATGACACCAACCACGCTCAATTCCAAGTTGAATTGTGTGAGTTGTGGCCGATGTTCGAAACTGATTCAGGGATTGAAAACCCTCTTTTGGCTAGTTAATGCCTTAACCTTGAGTGGGACTTGTTGTTTCGAAATTCTTGGTGTTAATCACCTACCAAACACATCTTGGATGCTTCTTAGACATTGTCTATCTAAATGAACCATATTTGAGATGTTTCCATTGGCCGAATATTTAGAAAAGGAAAATTTGCATACAAAGACAGATTTGTCTTGGAAATTCGTGGGAATTTAGTGATTTTGTTAACCTACTTTCCGTACGTATTTTTCTATGAAATTTGACAGAGGAATATCCCTTCTATGGTAGTGTAATACTACTAATTTTGGTGCCATTCTGAGTCCATTTCGATGTTCAACCAAAGTCCCAACGTTCGTGAATTAAATCTGGAATTTGGCCTAACGGTCTCACTTTTCAGAAACTTTGAGCCGCCATATCTTGGTGCTCAAAACTCCAATTCTTGTTCTGCTTGTTTTGTTTTAAACTTTGATTGTAACTCTAATTGATTTTCAAATTTGAGAGGCTATTTCAAATTCTGTGAATTTTGCCAAATTTCCAAATTTGGCCAAAAACCAACCCCGAAACTGCCTCGATAGCCTAAAACAGTAACTTTGAACCAAATTTTGAATGTCTTCCATTTGGAATCCTGGAAAAGTGTCATCTAGGAACTTTTAGTACTTTGGAAGAAGTTTCCAACGGTATCAAGTTTTCCAATTTTGGACTTGTAAAGAGTGAGATACGATTTTTCAAAAATCTTGTATCAAAGCTGAAATTTTTGAAACTTAAGGAAATGGAGTTTTTCGAATTCTCCTTTTTCCTTCGATATCACATGATCGTTTTACACTTGAATTTAGAGATGAAAACTAGATTTCTCTTGTGCTTTAAAACCCCACCTTTGAGTCTCGATTTACGAGTAAATAGGGCTCATTTTCATGAGATTTTGTTAGATTGTACTCTAGTACAATCTTCTTCGATAATTGAGGTTTATGAGTGATACATTATTATTAATTGTTCAGGCACTCAAGAGAGCCTTCAAGGGGATCTCACAGGAGACGCCTAACTTATCACTTGTACTTGCTACTTGAATCACTCGGTGAGTGTCAAATGTGTGAAAACGTGTTAGTTGCTTTGATAATAGAATATTTTGAAAATGCTGAGTCGAGTGTGTATTTTATCACACTCGCTCTTATTTAAGTGAAGTGTACTTGAATTTCGTGACATGAAATACTTGAATTGCTTGAAGTGACTTGTTAAGTGAATTTAAGTGAAGTGTTTAAGTGATTATTTATTCTATGGCTGCATAAGTCGATGGGAGTGAATGTCCTCGACTCTGAAGTGTTAAGTGGGGGATGCCCAAATCTCACTGGCTAACCCTGGACTCGAGCCGACATGGGCTTGGTCGGGCTCCTTGGCGAACCATGAGAAATAAAAGCTTGACCTATTAAGAGGTCTTGCTTGGCATATTCGAGCAGTATCGCCTCAAACAAAAGACAGGCGGGCCAGATACAGGGGTATGTAAGGTGAAAAGGGGACATGATAAGTGAAGTCCTACGGACTAAACCTACCCGATTGACGGAGTGTCAACTCGTGGAGGTTCGTGATCGTGCAAGTGGAAAATAACTCCTGAGAGCTCCTATATCCTTGAATTGTTTCTGTTTACTTTTCTCGCTCGAATTGTTATTTATTGAAATATTATTGCTCTACTTATTAAATTGGGATTGTTACTTGAACAACGTGCCTGCATGTGTGTTCTTGGCCACACGAGCGTTTTGCTCACCCTGTAGTTTTGTTTTCCTTAACAGGAAAGGATCAGAAGTGAATCTCGGAGAAATCCCTTTTGAATGTACTTTTGTATTAGGGTTTTCAATGTACTTGGCTAGACTCTGGATTATTGCATATTTTGGGATTTGATGTAACCTTTGAGAAGTTGATGTAAGGATTGGATACTTGATGTATTTTGGAACTTGTGATGTAATTTTGGATGTTATTTGTGGGAGTGACCTTCCTTTCTTACTTATATCATCGTGATGGCTGGGATTTCATTAAGGTTGAACGAGATTTGTCTTGAGTCCTGGCAAGAGTTGGGCAGGCATCCCGCGGATACCCTTTGGTTCGCCTTAGAGAGAGGTGGGGGCATCACACAAGAGACATTCAAAATCAGTTTTTGAATCAATAAAATTGTGAGTTTTCACTTTTCTCTTTCCAAGAGAGCTTTTTTGAATATTTGAGAATCTTTCTCACGTTATTCAAGTGAACTTATCAATCAAGTAACTCCTTGGTTGTGGCGTTCTACTACCTATAGTTTGGTTCGCTAATTCGTTAAGTAGTGGGTTGAGATAGTATCACTATTGTTCGCTACTTCGGGGATTAGATTGGGTCAAATTTTTGCTGCCAAACCATTGGTGATTGGTTGTCTAGATCGTGTCCAAGTGTGTAGATCACATCAGTTGGTATTAGTGCTAGTCGACAACCACCAGGTTATATCCTTCGTTTCTTTTGTGTTGAGTCATATCTTCTTGTTTCCAATTCAGATTCTTGTGTCAAAAAAAAATCGAGTCTCTAGGGTTTCTTCATTTTTTCTTGTTGTTTATATCTTGTTGCTTGCTATCCGTGATTGATTCTTGGTTGCGTCGTGTTTCTTGATCTTGAGTCTTGAAATCGTTGAGAGAAAAAAAAAATTCGGCGGTACTGTTCACGACTGTAGACATTATTGTTCATCCGAAAATTTTTTTTCCCATACCTTGTGTTTGTTTCTTGTTGTTCTTGCTTCTTGTAGTTTGTTTGGTAATTTCTTGAAATTCTTGGATTGCATAGTGGGTTCTTGAAATCCAACGTTCAAACTAGGGTTTTTTAACAATGGGTGTTGGGAATTTTTGTGTGTTGCACTAAAACAGGGCTGTTTACCTTTGTTCTTGAAAA